>NC_067493.1:1201190-1476190 GCF_947179515.1 Apodemus sylvaticus | reverse complement strand
GGGATGGTGGTGCGGGCCCGCCCCTGTGTTTGGAGCAGAGGTTGGCCTGCCTGTGGGATTTGGCCTGGTGTCTGAGTGCTTATGCAGCACAGGGCTCGTGGTCTGGATGCATCCTCTGGGTCAACGCCCTCATCTGTAGCTCCAGCCTGGCTCCACTGTGTCCTTTTGTGGGAACAGTGCCTCACTGGAAGCCACTGCTTTGAATAGGCAGCTGCCTGAGGCTGATACAGAGCGGTCACCCCGCTCAGAAGGGGACCTGAGATGGCCACTAGTAGAGCTCATGGCTTCCCCCCTGGCCTACTTGGCGAGCAGGTGAATAACAGGGTTTGGTGCTCAAGGCTTTCTTCTAGGGGAGCTCCCAGGATTCCCTCTGACGTCCATGTCTTTGAATTACGGCAATTGCACAGAGGTACGGCCTGTCCAGTCTCACTTAGCAGAGCCTGAGAGCCATCATCTGCCTGCTGTTGCTGGCTTGGGGCAGCCCTGGCTTCTGGGCATGGGGTAGTCCTTGCTATCGGAGCCCAGCTCTGGCTGCAGGGGCCCAGCTCTGGCTGCAGGGGCCCAGCCCTGACTGCAGGGGCCCAGCTCTGGCTGCAGGGGTCCAGCCCTGGCTGTAGGATCTCAGCCCTGGCTGCAGGGGCTCAGCCCTGGCTGTAGGGTCTCAGCCCTGGCTACAGGGGTACAGCCCTGGCTGCAGGGGTCCAGCCCTGGCTGCAGGGGTCCAGCCCTGGCTGCAGGGGCCCAGCCCTGGCTGCAGGGGCCCAGCTCTGGCTGTAGAGTCTCAGACCTGGCTGCAGGGGCCCAGTCCTAGCTATAGGGTCTCAGCCCCGGCTGCAGGGGCCCAGTCCTGGCTACAGGGGCCCAGCCCTGGCTGTAGGGTCTCAAATCTGGGACCCAGCCCAGGCTGCAGGGGCCCAACCCTGGCTGCAGGTTTACAGACCTGGCTTCAGGGGCCCAGCCCTGGCTGTAGGGTCTCAGCCCTGGCTGCAGGGGCCCAGCCCTGGCTGTAGGGTATCAGCCCTGGGGCCCAGCCCTGGTTGCCTGAGCCCAGCCCTGGCTGCAGGAGTCCAGCCCTGGCTTCAGGGGCCCAGCCCTGGCTGCAGGGGCCCAGCCCTGGCTGCAGGGCCCCAGTCCTGGCTGCAAGGGTCCAGCCCTGGCTGTAGGGTTCCAGCCCTGGCTGTAGGGGCCCAGTCCTGGCTGTAGGGGTCCAGCCCTGGCTGCAGGGGCCCAGCCCTGGCTGTAGGGGCCCAGCCCTGGCTGCAGAGGCCCAGCCCTGGCTGTAGGGTCTCAGCCCTGGCTCCAGGGGTCCAGCCCTGGCTACAGTACAGCCCTAACTGCTTCTGTATGCTCCCTTGCCTGCACGTTTCACAGCATCGTGGCACACTACACGGCAGGCAGGCTGCTCTCCTGGTGTCGGGGTTCTTCTCTCTGCTGGGCGCCAGCCTTGCTTTCATGGAACCCAAAGGGGCCGACCCAGCTGCCTCCCTCTGTGCAGGCTGCTCCAGCCTTCTTACCCCTCCCTTTGCTGAGGGCATAAGGCTGTTCCCAGGCTGGTCCTAGCTCTAGGAAAGGGACTGTGGGATGAAAGGTGATATATAAATGTAACGTGATGATTATTTATTTGACAGGGACAGCTGCCTGTGGTGAAAAATGCAATCTAGTAATCCTTGTGTGAAAATCGGATCTGTGCCTCAGTGAGCTGCCTGAAGCAGAAAAGAAGGACCCTCTCTCTCCCCACTTCCTGACCCCGCCCCATCCCTGCCAGCTCTGCTCACTTCCAAAGTTCCCAAGCTCTTGTAGCCTGGTAGCATGTCTGCAGATGCATGTAGCATACCTATGTATACATACATTATGCATCCTGCTGCATGTGTATTGCATACATGTGGCACATACTCCATGCATCTTGCTTCTTTTGATTGTGGTTAGCGGGCTATCACGGATTTTTAAGCTTTCCCACTTATAACCTCTTTCCATCAGGGAAATTTTTACATGGTCCTGGGCATATAGTATATAAGTCAACCATTTCCTAACAATGAATGATAAATTTGTTTAAATATGATTTTTTAATATACATATTTTATCATTTATTAAAGACAGTAGCAAATTTGAATACTAATGGGGTGGACGAGCTTGTAAGTTTTCACAGAAATAATTAGGTCTTGGTGGAATATTTGATGCAGCAAGACACAGAGCGTCTTCAGTGTTTCTCAGAGTCGATCTATATTTTGATTTAATGATCGCCAAGGCTGAGGCTGCTGCTTCACACAAACACATAGCACAAAACCAGCAGAAGTCTGTTGAGGCCTATTCGAGAAACTGTTGGAAATTCTAACCCAAAATCCGATTCACAATTTTTTATGACACCCAAGGCAGCAACTCCAAGAATAATTTTTAAAAACCAAACATTCGTAATGTAACACAATCCAAAAGATGTGCTGATTTGATTCTTAGGAGCTGAGGAGTGACTGAAGGAAAACACGCAAAGCCTTTGTTTTCTGTAATCAAACCATTCTGTTTGTGTAAGCACACACAGTGCGCTATGCGCTCGAGAACACTGCTGTTCATAGCACACAGGGGTCTCTGCTCCCAGCAGAGATGCTGCAGGCTGCGTTCATTGGCGGTGTGTGGTGTGGCGGGTCACATCCCACGTCCCTCCATCAGAACCAAGGCTGCAGGGAAGTCACATGATGCAGCACAAGTGAGCTCCACCAGGATCAACTTGGGCTCATTAGAGATTTCACTTTGAGTCAATTTTCAGTCCTTGTGAATTTTGATAGAAACTTTTCCAGCCCCCCGTAATGTTCATTTACAGGTGGGATTCAGCCACAGCCCGCCGCTTAAGATTCCTGACTGTCTATGACTTTGAAAGCCAAGGCGTTCATGGTGCAATATGGCTAACCGACCTCAGCCTGATTTGAACAGACATCCTTTCTTGCTCAAGCTTGCGCATTGCACTTAGTTGTTCGGTCTTCTTTGGTCCCAGCCTGCATCAGGTTTTCCTTGTCTCCATCACTATGGTAGGCTGCAAGGCCTGGTCAGCCCACTAGTCCCTGTCACTCTGAGTGCTTCCTTATGATGATATAATTACTGGTGATGTGTGTGTAATTACTGGTGATGTCACCCTTGATCACAAGGAGGAGGCAATGCCATTCAGTGCCGTGCTGTAGAGCTATAATTTCTTCTCTGAAATTAATAAGTGTTTGGAGGAGTGGATACTTCTGACATTAGACAAATGCCCAGTTGTTCCTTGGACCTTCACCCACTGATTTTAGCTAATCCGTCAGCCGTGCTGCGTGCTACAGCAATGTTTGCATAAGTGTGATTTTTCTCTTTACCTCATTGTTCTGCCTTTATTAATTGTAATTCTGGAAGGAACTGCCTTCTCCCACTTATTTATTTATTCACTTAGTTATTCTTATCATTACAGGCTCATAAATACATAACACAATAAAAAGCACGGACAAATGATATGTAATAAAAATGACATTTATTCTGTGGATTCTGGCTGAATAGATGTTTACTTTGTTCCAGTCGTTCTTGCTAGAGTTACTGAGGCATCATTCAGTTGGTGCCTGTGACCTTTTGAACCAGCATGGTGCTTTCCTTTTTATTTTTACAGTATTGTTTATATTCAGGCATCACAGAAAACCCTAGATTCATGTCCTGTCCCTGGAACCGGTCACTGCTGTAAGGATCCCCGTTTCTGCGAGAGACCAGGTTTTGGAACCCTGACTTAGTTGCTGCTCTAAAGAGCCCTTGCTCCCGTTAGAGAATGTGTAGAAAGCGGGTTGCAGGCCTGAGCTTGCTTATTGATGCCAGGGTCGCACGGCTTCCAGGCTTCCCAGGGAACAGAGCTGGGAGACACATGGCTGCCAACAAGGCCACGCGCCTATCTATATTTATTTCTATTTATATTGTTAAAATTGTGAGTTTGTGCTGATTTTTAATTGCTTTTTATTTGGCAGCATTGCAGCTGGCAAGGACTTGAGAAATCAAATCCAAGCTGTCCCCTCTCAGAGGAGAGTGACTGAGGGGACCCAGGCAGGCGGTCAGAGGTAGGTCTGGGGCTGGGGCTTTGGTTTCTGGATACCTGACGTATTAGGTACATTTCTGTTTTTGTGATAAAACACCACAACCATGGCAACTCATAGAAGGAATGGTTTATTTGGCTTATTGTTTCACGGGGATGAGAGTCCATCACCATCGTGCCTCAGCAGGAAGGGCCGAGAGCTCACATCTCATTCTAAGCAAAGAGATAGAAAATTTGTCATGGTGCAAGGTTTTAAACTCTTAAAACCTACTCCCAGTGACATATTTCCTCTAGCAACCCCACACCTATACCTGACCAAGTAGGGCCACTAAGTAGTTAGCCAAGTATTCAAATGGCTGAGAATATGGGGGACATGTTATTCATACTAACGGTACCGGACATCTTTTGACAGCAGAGGAATATGGTGTACTGAGCAGTGTCTGTCTGCATTGATATCTGCTTGGGGAGCCTGTGCTCTTCTAGTTTGGAATAAGGATCTTTACTGATATAATCAGGCTAAGATGAGATCCTCTGGGGTTGGCCATATTGGGCTAGCTGATGACTGGTGTTCATCTAAGAGAGAAATTTGGACACTGAGACAAAGGGAGAATGGCATTTGATGATGGAGGCAGAGAGGACTGATTTGTCTGCTGAGGACTGACAGCTACACCCACATCCGAGAGAACAAGGAAGGAGGCTCCCCCAGCAGCCTCACAGAGGCCTGGCTCTGTGGACGGACATCTTGGCTGTCTAGAACTCTGGGGCGTGAATGCTGTTGTTTCAGGTGTTAGGTGATGTCTCTATTGTTGTGATAAAACACCACAACCATGACAACTCTACACAGTGAAGCATCTGCTGGGTATCGCTGTCCATCTTCTGCAGATGGCAATATTCACTTTCTGTCAAAAGATGGTGGGTGTGGTGCCCCATATTCTTGGGCAAATGAATTCTTAGATGGCTGGATCCCCAAGTCCTCTCAGTGACTGTCCTATGTGAAATTTGTCGCCCAGGGGTGCCCTGGATTGTGCTCTGAGAACAAGACGTTGTGAGTGTGTGGTTCTATGCCAGGGCACCCCTTCAGTGACATTTGCATTTGGGCAAGATGAGGACACAGAGGGCTTCGACTGTGAACGGTGCCTTCTGATGGTCCTCACCCCCTTCCCTCTTCCCCAGACCTTAGCGCTCTGAGGCTGGTCTCCTGCAGCTTGGGTCCTGCCTTGCACACCTCGAGGGCACCTTGTAGAGCTGCACCTCACCTCACACATCCACTTCCTTCCTGAGGTTCTCTCTGTGCCCTTTCATGAGCACGGGCAGCCCGGGGCAGCCCGGAGCATCCTGTGCTGTGTGGCGCGTAGTCACTCTGGGCTCAGGGCCTCTGGTCACACTCTCCTCCAGGCTGCGAGTGGCTCCAGGCGCTCCTGTCATGACTGCACTAACTTGCCCTTCCACAATGCCACTATTCTGTCCAGCGTGGGTCACCTGACAGTTCGCTTACTTGGAAGAAGTGGCCTTTTAATGTCAGCTTGTATTCACTCGTAGATTTGATTGAGCACTTCTGCAGGATAGAGGCCATGGTTTACCTCAAAGATGCTCTACTTGGTTGGTATGTGTTGCCTTTATACGGGGGGGGGGGGGGAGACGAGGAGGGGGGCGGGGCAGAGGGACACCCATGTCAGCACATCTTGTTGCCCTTGGGGTAGAAGATTCAAAGTTATGTAAGGTGAAGGTGAGACCTTTTTTAGTTTTCTTTTTAAAATATTTTATTTTCTATATTCTTTGTTTAAGTTCCAAATGATTTTCTGTTTCCCAGTTCCACCCTCCCCAGAAGTCCCATAAGTCCTCTTCCCTCTGCCCATTCTCTGATCAAACCCCCTCCTACTTCCCTGTCCTGGTATTCCCCTACAATGCTGCATCAAGCCTTTCCAGGACCAGGGACCTCTCCTTCCTTCTTCTTGGGAATCATTTGATATGTGAATTGTGTCTTGGGTATTCAGAGCTTCTAAGCTAATATCCACTTATCAGTGACTGCATTCCATGTCTGTTCTTCTGTGAATGTTAGCCCAGAAATCTGAAATGAAAATGTCATTAGATATAAGAAAGGACATTAAAGCCATTAGAGCCACTTCCTGTGGTGTAACAAAACTTCCTATTATGTTACAGTCACTTCGTATCAAGCCACAGCTACTTCCTGTAACAGTGACGTTCACTTCCGGTCATAGAATGGGCACTATTCTAAAACATGAGACAATTCCTGTGATATACACTCACTTTAGAATAGGGCCAGTCCCTTCCTGTGACATCACAATAACTTCTGGGTGTGGCATGTACACTTCCTGTTCTTCAAATGGTCATTTCCGGTTCTGATGTGTCTACTTCCTGTGGTTTCATAGACTTAGGTGTGCCTTCCTCACTGTGGTCAGGTTATCTTTTCCCCAGGGTCAAGACACAGAGGGCTGGTGTGCCTTTGCTACCTCTCATTTCCATGGGACCATTTGTAAGGAGAGGACCCTTCTGATGAGCACAGACTAAACTCCATCCCAGAGAGCAACAAGAAAGCCCAGTGGGTGGCCCCTAGAAATCGGGTTCCTCATATCCTTGATTGCACCAGACCCAGGAGTCCCCACACTCTCTGATGAGACAAAATATATGATCTGGGCCAAAAACCTGTTGATGTCTAAGTGTTGTAAGAGATGAGGAAGGACAGCTAACTGACTACAAACTAATGTTTGAGAGAAAATGGGTCTACATAGAAATAAAGGAAGAAATCAGAGACTTTCTAGCGTTCAATGTAAATGAATATGCAACATGCACAATCTCATGGAACACAAAGAAAATGAAAGTGGAGCTAAAAGAAAGTTCACAGCAGAAAATGCCTACGTGAAAAAATTGGAGAACTCCCATGCTGGCAATTTAACAGCATGTTATAAATGCTCCAACAAAAAGAGATGAGGGAGCAAAGAAACGAGGAGGAGACATCAAGAAATTTTCAAGTTGGGGGATGAAACTGATAAAATAGAAAGAGAACAATTCAAAGAATTAATGAAACATGGAGTTGGTCTTTTGATCCTTTTATTAGACAAGATAAACAAACTCCTATTAAAAGATAAAGAATATACAAATTAATGAAATCTAAAATGAAATGGGGGATTAAATAACAGGTAATGAAGAAAGCCAGAGAGTGGTAAAGACATAGTTTAAAAAGGGTGCATTCCACCAACTAGGAAATTCTAAAACAAATAGCTAACTTCCTCAATAGATTCCACATCCCAAAATTAAACTAGAGAAAAACAACTTAAATTGACATAAACATGAAGGAAAACAGAATTCATTAAAAATATGTCACCAATATGAGCCCACGTCTATGAGTTTTAGGGTAGAGTCCTACCAGACTTTCAAAGAGGATTTAAAAAGAATTCAGTGTATTCAACAATATAGAAACAAAATAAATATTAGTCAATTTATTTTCTGAACCCCTGATTACTCATATATCCAGTCAGGAAAGACTGAGCAATTAAAGAGAATTACAGACCAATTATCCCTAAAACCACAGATTCAAAAATACTTAAAAGATAAAACAAATAAAATAAAATATAAAACACATCAAAAGATCGTCCACCATTAAGAATGAGAAAGGCTTCATTCTAGAAACAGTGATGGTTCAACAAAATGGGACTAAAGTATAAGAAAAACCAAGAATTGATCATCTCATGAGGTAATGCAAAATTCTCTGACAATATTCAACACCACTTCAGGATAAAATTCTCGGAGTTCTGGTGCTTACTGGGGCTGGAACATGGCTCCTTCTATTCCATTATCAGCAGCTTTCAATATTTCAAATATATCGTGGCCTAATCTTGGCTTTCCTGGAACTTGCTTAGAGATCTACCTTGATCTCAAAGATCTGCATGACTCTGTCTCGTGAATGGTGCGTTAAAAAGCATGTAACACCATGCCTGGAACTAAGCTTTTCTGTTTATATTTTAAACCCAGAACCCAGAATCCAAATCTATCTCTTGGCAATTTGACACATAATTGTATCTTCATGTGTCTACATCAAAACAGTATCCAGGTAATAATAATTCCTAACATGATACAGTTCTCTTTCATAGAACTTCAAATCCATATGTTTAGCTGAATGTAATCTTGTCCTAATGTAACCATTCCTTTAATGACATTGAATATCCTTGATCACAAGATTAAACGTCATTCAACTTCCTGATGATACCTTGTATTTTGAACCTTTCTTTTTTTATTGTTCCTTTCTTAGTTACTACGTTTGTTAAAAATTTTCATGCCAAATTCTATGCAGTGATTTTCGTGACGTACTTTGTCAATACAATTAATGTAAACATCTTTACCTTAACCTCAAGGGAACTCTTCAGATGAGGGCAGCAAACTTCTTTGCAAAAGCATATAAAAAAAATCTCCAGAGTGGAAATAATCCCAAGCACCCATGTCTATCATATCCTAATTTATGATATCCTCCTAAATCCTACTTTATTCATGATCATATTCATTATGATTCTGTATAGCACACAGAATTAGGAGATTTATCCCTGGTGAAAACACTTTACCACATTGATTACATTAATAAGGTTTCGGTCCGGTGTGTGTTCTTTTATGAAACTGCAGATGACTGGGTCTTCTAAAGGCTTTACCACATTGTTTACATTCATAAGGTTTCTCTCCAGTATGTGTCATTTTATGTCTTTGGAGATTACTGCGCTGTGCAAATGCTTTACCACATTGATTACATTCATAAGGTTTCTCTCCAGTATGTGTTCTTTTATGATATTGGAGATGACTGGATCTTGCAAAGACTTTACCACATTGATTACATTCATAAGGTTTCTCTCCAGTATGTGTTCTTTTATGTCTTTGGAGATGAATGCGCTGTGCAAAGGCTTTACCACATTGATTACATTCATAAGGTTTCTCTCCAGTGTGTGTCATTTTATGTCTTTGGAGATCACTGTGAAATGCAAAGGCTTTACCACATTGATTACATTTATGAGGTTTCTCTCCAGTATGTGTTCTTTTATGATATTGGAGAGTACTGAGCTGTGCAAAGGCTTTACCACATTGATTACATTCATAAGGTTTCTCTCCAGTATGTGTTCTTTTATGTCTTTGGAGATGAATGCGCTGTTAAAAGGCTTTACCACATTGATTGCACTCATAAGGTTTCTCTCCAGTATGTGCCATTTTATGTCTTTGGAGATAACTGTGAAATACAAAGGCTTTACCACATTGATTGCATTCATAAGGTTTCTCTCCCTTATGTGTTCTTTTATGATATTAGAAAGTACTGTGATGTGCAAAAGTTTTACCACATTGATTACATTTATAAGGTTTCTCTCCTGTATGTGATCTTTTATGTCTTTGTAGATAACTGTGAGCTGCAAAGGCTTTACCACATTGAATACATTCATAAAGTTTCTCTCCAGTATGTGTCATTTTATGTTTTTGGAAATCACTGGGTCTTGCAAAGGCTTTACCACATTGATTACATTCATGAGGTTTCTCTCCAGTATGTGCTATTTTATGATATTGGAGATGACTTGATCTTGTAAAGGCTTTACCACATATCTTACACTCATAGAGTTTCACTCCAGTATATCTTCTTACATGCCTGCAATGATAATTAGCACATGTGAATTCTTTACCACATTCATAACTCTGATCAATCATGTAATCAATATGAATTATGTTTACAATTTGTCTAATGGTAAAGAAGCAGCAGATCTTAAGGTTTTAGCAATTTATATGTTCATGGTTTTCTCCCTCATCATGAGTAGTTCAAGACACCTGTGATAGTTATTACATGGCTCATATTTATAACACCCTCTTTTTATATGATGTATTTTAGCTATCTGAAGAAAGAACAACTCTGATCTTTATAACACTGATTGTATTCATATTTTCTCCTCTCGTGTGAATTACAACACTTTTGACTATTAACCAGGACACACAGAAGAATTTTCAAATTATTAATACCCATAAAGGTTTTCTAAACTATGAATTTTGAGATATTCCCTGTAAAAATAGAAAACCAACTAATTGCAAATATCTTTCACATTCCTAATTTCTATCAAAGTCAGAATACTATGTATCTTCTTGTTTTAGAACAAAAAAAAATTATGTTTCCCCTTTCAATATGCCTATGCTCACATCATTTTTATCCACTGTGACACACGATATACCTAATAAAAAAGAATAATAAATGAAAGTTTTACACATTGCATTCACACTGTTTGAATTTTTGCTTCTCATACCATGTGCAATATAGTCTAATGTGTCTCCACAACAACATTCTTGATACTCATAAAATGCTCTCTCACCAAACTTAACCATATTACTACAAGAATATGAATATCACCAAACTGTCTATGGACTAACTGCTTATTAGAATGTTTTCGATATAGATTTATCATTATTCATTATGCAATTTCTAAATACTTTGAGGCTATACAGAATGTCAGTTCCACAGCCTAGCTCTAATGGAGCTATATATCAAATGGATACACAAACCAGATATTGGATCTTGAGGTACATGGTTTTGTAAGAATATTATAATCACAGCTACACTTAAAGGACTGCTATTTTATAGACTTGATTTTAACTGGAGATTCCATAAGATATTAAAATTTCTTCAGAGACAATTTTGTATAAGCTTTCACATGAAAATTACCTTTCATGTTTTCTACTACTTTGACAATGTTCTTCAAGATGATGGTCTTCCCAATTATAGCCTAAAACACAGTACAAGAAAATGAATGATATACTATTGGAAAATAGACAAAATTAAAGATACTGTGAATTTTAACTGTACTGTGAATGTTACAGTGAAAATTAAGTGAAACTGAATTATTCAGGTCTATTTTCATACAATTAAAATAATAAAAGATCATCAATAACCAAAAAACATTTGTTTCCTTCTGAAAAAAATAATAACAGTCTTACCAATAGCTTTGAGGTTCAGGTAGGTTTCAAACATCACATTTTTGTAGAGACTCTTCTGGGAAGGATCCAGCAAATTCCACTCTTCCTCAGTGAAGTTCACATGCACATCATCAAAAGTCACTGCATCCTAAATATCCCATACATGTACAACACAAAGCATGATACTAACATCACCGGAAAATAAATATATGCTTTATCAAATATATATTCACATAAATCTCGTGGTTGTTCGGCTTATTTTCTGACTCAGAATTTATAATCACTGTGTCATTTTAGAAGGATCTTTAATTATAAGTTACACCTCTGTCACTTTTGAACACTTTGAATAGGACACAGTCTTGCTAGAGAAATGCCAACTGAGAGGGACATGCAGGGGAAACAGATCCACAATACTGAGAACACACCTGAAAAATTGTATGAACATTTACTAACTAAAAACATGATGGGCAAGCTGGGTGTATTTGCTCATGTCTTTAATCACAGAGGCTCAGGCAGGTGTATGTCTAATAACTTGACACTGGCATGACCTTTGTAATGTGTTCTAGGAGACTAAAAGTTATATTTTAAAACCCTCAATCCATACAAAAATCAACGAAGGAAATAAGTGATATAGAAATCACAGTTCTTTACTAAAGTTCCTGCAAAGAATTATACATTCACTGCACATCTGAAATCATCTGGCAGAAACAGGAAGTGTAACAGTTTAAAATATAACATTAATAAAATTTTACTAAAAGAGAATACATGATTAAGTTGTTACAAATGGACAGATGAAAATAATAGTAATATAAATGTTGATCATAAATAAGCAACTTAGGGTAGGAGAGAGAGCTCAGCATTGGAAAGCACCTGCTGGTCTTACACATAATGGTGGAAAATTCCTCCTAAACACATGGGGGACCAACAGCTACTCATTACTTCAAGATCAGGAGTTCCGAGGCTATCCTCTGACAACACTAAAGATGAGACAAAGATGATATTCATATTCAAGCACACAGGCAAAATATTTCCATTTATTCAAACATTTGAGAACAAACACAAGACTGAGAAAGAACAGCATTCATGTGAAACCTAATGAACCTGAATGCTCAGATAATATTGATGTCATGAATATATGCCTTTCTGAGAAATAGAATATAGTCTATATATTTGGCCAAATTTCAACATTAAAGATGTGGAGGAAAAAACGCACAAAAATATGCATATATTACAAGCACAAGACATGTGTCTTTCGCGGTTTCACTTCCTACATTAAGGACAGACAAGGTTCACAGAGAAATATGTTTTGAAAAAGAAAAGCAAAAAATAAAATAAATAGAAAAATATAAAACAACTAGACTTGTAAAATAGATTATCACTGATTAGCAAATGTGTATATTGCATTTTATATTATTTAAGGAAAGAGATTATCGTGAATATATGGGAGCATGAGAAGAAAGTTGAAGGGTCAGTTTCAACCACAACACAGAACACATCAAGGACACAATGTTTTCCCTCTAAAAGAAATGTGGGGTAAAATCTGGAGCAGAGACTGAGGGCATGGCCAATGAAAATTTGCCCCACTTGAGAGTGCCATCCTATGGACAAACGCCAATCCATGACATTATTTTTTTTAATTTTTTTATTCAAAATAATTTATTTACATTTCAAATGATTTCCCCTTTTCTAGCCCCCCACTCCCCGAAAGTCCCGTAAGCCCCCTTCTCTTCCCCTGTCCTCCCACCCACCCCTTCCCACTTCCCTGTTCTGGTTTTGCCGAATACTGCTTCACTGAGTCTTTCCAGAACCAGGAGCCACTCCTCCTTTCTTCTTGTACCTCATTTGATGTGTGAATTATGTTTTGGGTATTTCAGTTTTCTAGGTTAATATCCACTTATTAGTGAGTGCATACCATGATTCACCTTTTGAGTCTGGGTTACCTCATTTAGTATGATGTTCCCTAGCTCCATCCATTTGCCTAAGAATTTCATGCATTCATTGTTCCTAATGGCTGAATAGTACTCCATTGTGTAGATATACCACATTTTTTGCATCCACTCTTCTGTTGAGGGATACCTGGGTTCTTTCCAGCATCTGGCAAATATAAATAGGGCTGCTATGAACATAGTAGAGCATGTATCCTTATTACATGGTGGGGAATCCTCTGGGTATATGCCCAGGAGTAATCCATGACATTATTAATGACACTCTGTTATGCTCCCACACTGAAGCCTTGATTAATTGTCTTTTGAGAGGATCCACCCACCAGCTGACTGAAAAAGCTGCACAGATCCAGAGTCAAACCTTGCATAGACCTTGGGGAATCTTATGGAAGAGTTGGCAGGAAGACTGAAACTCCTGAGGAGGATAGGAACTCCACAGGAAGACCAAGAGACTCAAGTAACAAGCACCCTTGGGATCACTCAGAGACT
Organism: Apodemus sylvaticus; assembly: GCF_947179515.1. NCBI lineage: Eukaryota > Metazoa > Chordata > Mammalia > Rodentia > Muridae > Apodemus > Apodemus sylvaticus. The sequence continues at coordinate 1,462,786 of NC_067493.1, read as the reverse complement.
AAGCCACAAACCAAATAGAATACACAGGATGGACTAAGTCCCCTGGCACATATATAGCACATGTGCAGCACAGAGACTCAGAAGGTCGTCTGACAACAACTGTAGCAAGGGCTTTCCCTATAGCTGTGGGGGGTGGATATCTTTCCAATCTCTTTCTTTAACTGGGCTGCCATGTCTGGCCTCAGTGAGAGAGGATGCACTTAACTCACAAGAGAATTGATGCACCAATTTTCGGCATACCTGGGGGCACCACAACCTCTCAAAGGAAAACAGAGGAGACTGGGGGAGGGACTATGCCATAGCAAGGGACACATAATGGGGATAGTGATAAGGGTGACAATGAATATATAAATTACTGGAAAAGCAAAAAAAAAAAAAGAGAGAAAAAATAAAATTTTCATTCTATAAACACTATCCTGGAAGGTATCTGGAATGGATCCTACCAGAAGATCTTCCACAATCTTCAGAAAGAAAGACAGACAGGACAGACAAGCATCCAAAGACATCATCCTATCTAGAAGCTTTTTGTTTCAATCAACTGCATCCTGACCCTTGACACTATGGGCAAATATTCTTCCTGTGACGAAAATGCATTCAGTTTTTCTTCAGGGATCCTAACAGTCTGCAGGAACTCCTACACTTTTCAAACATCTATAGTCTATTCTGACACACAAGGCAAAATCTTGAAGGTCACCTCCTGTAACAGCTTGGGTACATCCTCTCCTTGTATACATCTCTCCATGTCAGATTTACCAATGCTTTAGTTATCTCAACAAGCTGTGGTCGCAAAATGCAACTCAAAAATCATCCTCACAATTTCAGTGCAATGAACTCTCATGGAGTCTTCCCATGGCTCTGACTCTGCCAAAATATGACTGGAATCGGGCAAAATTGAAACCATACTGGAAGAATCCAGGAACTCAAATTTATCATCTGTCAATTTTCAGAAGCCACACCATATAAAAGATCCTCTTAAGTTTGGAGTCTAAGGTGATGGACTCTGCCTCACTTGGTCCATATTTGCAGCAGGTTTTATTTAAAGTTCCTTCTTGGGACTAGGAAACACATTGCCTACTCCTTCCATGAATTTAAGATTTGGCAGGAGGACATGTTACACTTAGGATATGTTCTTAGGACATCTACCCCCTAGAGCATGTGTCCCACTAAGTTCATATCTGTTTTACTTATAACAGCTGGAAACTGAAAAAAATCAATAAGGCCGCCAACCAAAATTTGGATACAGAATATGTGGTTCATATACAAAATGGAATACTATTCAGCTAGTAAAAAGAAGAACAATATGAATCTTATTATTATTCAGAGATTATGGCCTGAACTATGAAGTAAATAGCACCACTAGAAACCTCACAGGAAGTCACATCTGGCTGATGCTTCTGATCCAACCCAATAGAGGACCCACCACCCCAGGTCCCACTGCTCAGCTGCATGTTACTCCCCATTGTGGGCAGATATCTTGTACTCACCATGTCTTGATTTCAGCGTTTCCCTGAGGTCCCCTCACAGCACACAACAGCAGAACTCAGAGCAGGACACAGAAAAGCATTCAAGCTGCACAGCCACAGGGAACACCTCAGAAGGAGAAGATGAGGGCGAGAGTGAAGAAGATCAATCAGCATAAATGTCTAGAAAACATTTCCAATAAAATCCTAAATGAAAATTTCCTAAACTAAAGAAGGTGCCTGTGTAAGAATAGCCAGAGTTATTATAAATGTATAGCCAGAGTTAATGTAAAAGCATGCAAAATACCAAACAGATTGGGGAAAAGTCCCTTTACTGTACAGTAATTGAAACACTAAGCATCTAAAGTAAAGCAATAATAAAAAAAAAAAAAAACTAGCACAGGAATAATTAACAAAACTAAAAAAAAACAAGTTACCCTGGGACCTAGCCCCGCCCATCCCACAGCCTTTCACCCCAGCCAGCTGCAACTTGATCATTAATGTTCCTTGGGAAAGCGCCAACCCAGACCTCTGTAAACTCTACCAGGTCTTTGTCATTTCTCAGCCTGGCCTGTCGTGTTAAGGATCAGGATGCAGTTTATTGGCCTGTGAATTCCCTACCTGTCTCACCAGCTCACACCCAGAAGCCAGGGCCGGGCACACAGATCCAGTGATCCATGGCGGCCAGGCTCGGCTTCTGTTCCCACAGGAGGGTCGTGCTAGGAGGCCACTGTCCCTGCCTGGAGGAGCACAGAGAGAGTTTGCACTCCTCCCCACTGCAAACTTTCCAGAGCAGGAAGCCCACGCCTTGCCCATCCACTGTCCCACGCAGAGAGTGGGTTTGCACTCCTCTCTGCTGCAAACTTTCCATAGCTGGAAGCCCGAGCCTTGCCCGGCCATTGTCCCTGCCTGGAGGAGCACTGAGAGAATTTGCACTCCGCCCCACTGTAAACTTTCCAGAGCGGGAACCCTGCGCCTTGCCTGGCCATAGACCCTGCCCAGAGCACAGAGAGGGTTTGCACTCGGCCCTGCTGCAAACTTTCCAGAGTGGGAAGCCCGTGCCTTGCCCAGCCACTGTCCCTGCCTGGAGGAGCACAGAGAGGGTTTGCACTCCGCTCCGCTGCAAACTTTCCAGAGCGGGAAGCCCGTGCCTTGCCCATCCACTGTCCCTGCCCAGAGCACAGAGAGGGTTTGGACTCCGCCCCACTGTAAACTTTCCAGAGCGGTGGAGCCCGCGTCTTGCCCGGCCTCTCCAAACTTACAGACTGCTTCTGTGGAGACAACAGGAGGATAGCGCAGTGTGACTTGAGAGCTCACACACACCCACAGCATGGAGCACTATCTTCATCCAGATGCGCATGCGAATGCAGTCCCATTCCACAATTCCAGGCCGGGCTGCTCAGAGCCCGGGAAGCTAAGCAATTCCAGTAGCTGTAAATGCGCATGCTCACCTCCTTCCCGCCTCTGCCAGACCTCTGACAAACATGCACATTCAAACTCCCAGCCCACTTTCATTCATAAAAATTAAAGACAGAAAATGATGACATTCCAGGAGGCAGGATGCAGGGCGGGCACTGCGGTGACGTCAGGGGTGGGGCCAGCGGTTGCTGGGTGACAGACAGGGAGGCCAACATGGCGCCAGCCAGGGGCTGAGGTTCAGGGTCACGGGGCGGGGGCGGGGTTCAGGGAGCGTCAGGGGGCGTGTCCAGCGGTTGCCGGGTGATGGACAGGGACGCCAACATGGCACCCGCCAGTGGCTGAGATGCACAGTCATGGGAAGCGGGTGTGGCCAGCGGTTGCTGGGTGACAGTCAGGGAATCCAACATGGCTTCTGCCCGGGGCTGAAATAGATGGGTGAGGGGCAGGGTTGGCATGATGTCAGGCGGAGGGCCAGCAGTCTCTGAGTGACTGACAGTGATGCCAATGTGACATTTTCACTGAATTTGAAGAAATATATAAATATGTGTGTTAAAATTGAAGAATTTGATGTACAATAATACACATGAAAGTGTACACATAGATAATACATCAAAACTGACTGACAAACCATGTAAAAAATTCTAATCAAATTGATGGCTTTCATGGAAAATACTTCTTATAAAATTGAAGAAATATACAGAAATTTTATTTAAAATTGGGATTTGGCATTGAAAATAAATAGACATAAAAAGTTGACAAAGAGAACTAAATGTGTAGGCAAATTCAATTTTAGGAGTAAATTGAAAAATAATGTGTTAAAATTGAAAAATCTGTTTGAAAATAATAATGGTAAAAGATAAATCATCTTTACTAAATCAAGCACTTACAAACATTTTCTTATTAAATTAATGATTTTCATGGAAAATATTTCTGATAATATTGAAGCAATGTATAGAAAAGTAGTGTTAAAGATTTTTCATGGGAAATTATTCAGATAGTATTGTGTACAAAAAAACATCTCTAAATAATTAAAAAATTAAATAGAAATATTTTCTGATAAAATTAAAGTTTATCTTAGCTAATATTCAAGTAATGTTGAAGAAATATATATATATATATATAGATATGTGTTAAAATTGAAGAATTAGTTGGAAAATAATAATAGTAAAATAGTAAACATAGAAAATATACCTAGAACATTGTCCAATAACCTAGAAAAAATTTTTGATAAAATTGAAGATTTTGATGGAAAATATTTCTAATACAATTGAATTAATATACAGGAAATGTATTATAATTGAAGATATCAGAAAAGATAATACAGATAAAATATTATTAGAAATATAAACTATTTCTAAACTAATTGAAAAAGGTAGTAGAAACATTCACTGAAAATACTTGTGAAAAAAATGAAGTAGAACTTGAAATAGTGAAGGTTTTAATTGAAAAATAATACAGATAAACAGAAGACATAAAAAATTTCTAAAACGATTGAAAAATAAACTAGAAACATTTTCTGATAAAATTGAGGGTTTACATGTAAAACATTTCCGAGAAACTTGAAGTAATATATAGAAAAATGTGTTAAAATTGAAGAATTTCTTGGAAAATAATGTTAAAAAATGTGGATAATTTTATTTTTATTGAATGACCAAGGACATAGAAAAATTTGGGATGAAAGGGAAGATTTTCATGAAATATATTCCTGATGAAATTGAAGAAATACATAGAAAAAGTGTGAAAGTTGAAGATTTACAAGGAAAGGGATGCTTCTAAAATGATAGAAATAAAAATATTTCTAAATTAAATAAAGAGAGAATTAGAAAATTTTGATAAAATTGGAGATTTACATGGAAAATCATCCTAGCACTGGGCCTTTTTCAAGTTCCATTTAGCTTTGAATTTCATAATTTATTCATGTAAATGTCTATAGTAAGTTCCGTTTTTGAGACATGTTGACCACAGAGTCACTGCCCATAGTGAGGAGGAGCAAGCATATGAGCAGTGGGAGCAGTGGTGGTTGGTCCTCCCTAGAGCTGCATGGGAAGCGTCGGCCAGGTGTAGCCAGATGTTTGCACCTGTGAGGTCCCTTGTGGTGCTCCTCCCTTGCTAGATCAGGCCGTGACCTCGGAATAACTTCACTATCAGGGCTGAATCTCCTCAAAATACTTGGACCAGGGGCTTGCTTGAAGAAATGCGATGGGCAGGATAAAAAATTGGACAGCGCTGGTTTCTCTGAAATCTTCTACAAGTTCTGCCCTTAGCAGTTAACACCAAGGTGTAAGATCCACCTGCAGTTAATTTTGCGGAATATTTAAAAGGCCTCTATGTGTTGAGTAGCACTGCAATATTAAACTGAGGTGTAGAAGGTTGGATTTGGTGAAGGAAAGGTCTTACCGAGCTTAGGAAATAGTGACAGTAAGTAGCATTTAGCTGAAGGAGGACGGCCTTAAACACACCCCACAGATAGGATGTAAAGCAGGCTGGTTAGAGACTAGGATGTTAGGATTCCCATGTTCCTTCATCAGGTTTGTTTAGAAACCTGTCTCCAAACTATAACAAAGGAGACAACTGTGGTGTACAACCAGCTACTTGGTACATGCTTATAACAAAAAACAGGTTTGTACAGGCTGCTCAAAGTGTCAGTATAGAGTCACCACCAACATCAAGGTCTGGTGGGTCTGAAGCCCCCTTTTTCTGATTGGGAAAAGCATAGGTCTGTCTCATTGTGAATACTACATTGGAATTGTAAACATTTTCTGATAAACTCAATGATTGACATGGAAAATATTTCTGATACATTTGAAAAAATATATAGAAAAACATGTTAAAATTGAACATTATCATGGAGATTATACAGATAAAATGATAGGTATAAAATAATTCTAAGTTGACTGAAAGTGGAATTGCAAACATTTTCAGATTAAATTGAAGATTTACGTAAAAATATTTCTAATAAAATTCAAGAGTATGTAGACAAACACGTTAAAATTTAATATTTCCATAGCAATTTTATAGATAAAATGGTAGATATAAAAAACCTTTCTAAGTTAATTGACAGTGGATGCCTACCATTATTTTATCTATATAAAATTTTCCATGATAATCTTCAATTTTAACATATCTTTTCTAAAATTTTCTATAATTTTATCAGAAATATTTTCCATGTATAACTTTAATTCAACCATAAAAGGTTCTATTTTATTTTTGAATTAATATAGCAATGCTTTATGTATATCATTTTACTCTTTAACTTTCCATGAAAATTTTAAACTTTAAACTTTTTTCTATATATCTCTTCTATATTATCAGAAATATTTTCCACGAAAATCTTCAATTTTATCATAAACTGTTTTTAATTCTTCTTTTCAATACAAAAATCTATATTGGGAGACAGCCATTTGAGAAGGGAAGAAACCCTATGCTCTTGCAGACAGGAGCCTAGCATGGCTGTCCTCTGAGAGGCTCTGACAGCAACTGAGACAGATGCAGATACTCACAGCCAATCATTGCACTCAGGTCATGGATCCCTATGGAAGAGTTAGAAGAAGAATGGAAGGAGCTGTAGGGGATTCCAACAACTTAAGAAGACCAACAGTATCAGTAACCCAGACCCCTGGGAGCTCACAGAGTCTAAGCCATGCAGCAAAGAGCATACTTGTGCTTGGGTGGGACCCCAGTCACATATGCATCAGAGGACGGCATTGTCTGTAGTCAGCGGGAGACTATTCACCTAATCCTTGTTTTTTTGTGGGAATTACAAATAATCAGAGCTGTGAGTTTTCTTATCAGCACTGCATCTGTTGTGTGTCAAAGGTTTGGATTTGTTTTGCAATCATTTTCACTAAACTCTAATCGTTTTTTCTTTAATTCATCCTTGTCCAAGTTATCATGGAGTAGGGTGTTGTTCGGCATCCATGTTGATGTGGGACTTCTCTTATTATTTCAAACCCAGCCGACGTCTTTGGTGATGTGATAGGATGCCTGGGATTATCGTCAAACTTTTTGTGTCTGTTCAGGCCTGTTTTATGAAACTGGAGCTACAAACTGAAGGTAAAAACATGGACACGCATTGTCTCCTGGCTTGCTCTCCTGCTTGGGCGTTGTCCCATGCTCAGGTAGCTCTTTTATCCAGCTCAGGCCCACTTGATTATGAATATTGTCACATTCAGAATCATGAACACTACCTCACACAGACATAACAACCACCATTCTGATGAGAGCACACCCTCAACTGAGGCTCCTTCAGATGAACGTCGCTCTGACATGGAGAAATGCCGGCAGACTCACCTCTCTCCTGACTATGTCCCCTTGTGGATTGAAAAGAAGATCTCTTGTTGCCCACCTGCTCTCCTAGCAGTCAACAATAACCAGCAATCTCTCCTGAACATATCAAAGAGGTCAGAGAAAGAGGCCACACTCAGCCAACACTATGAAAATCTAGACAGAAAACTAACACAGGAATAACAGCCTGGTCTACAAAGTGAGTTCGAGGACAGCCAGGACTATAGAGAAAATCTGTCGCAAAACAAACAAACAAACAAACAAAGAAACCAAGAGGTTTTTTTTTTATGGCTAAATGCTTGGATCAGGGAAACTGAAGCTCCCTTAAACAGATGATAGGTAATAGACGACCTCAGATGAAAAGCCAGATATGTAAGGCAATCGTTGGTGAACACTATTATTATCCAGACAATTTTCTTCAGTGCCAAATTAGAGAAAAAACACACAGTTGGATTAGTATAGATTTCCCAGATAAGCCTGTCTCAAATCATAGAGACAATGAATCTTTCTCTGTATATAGAAAGGGTAATTAATAGAATGTCCTGATAAAGGCTGTCAGCCAAGGGAAGTTAAATATATAAAAAAACTGGTTAATTTCACATTGCAGGATCTTACAGGGAGTACTTAGGAAACAATTACTTCTGATGCGAGTTTTAAAAAAAAGCAATGTTAAACAAACCTCTTTTGTTTTGTAAAATAAAGTAGTACAAATACAAAAAACAAAAATGACCTTTCCATATATAGGTTGAAAAAGCATCTCTAGTCTAGATCAAAGGTGGGTCAGAACATCTCTAAAGATCAAGAGTAAGAAATGGTTTCTCAATTTAAAATGTATAATTTAGAAACACCCCTAGGGGATTAGAGGGTTATGGTTATGATCAGAACAAGGGTTGTTATGGTAAAGATGCTTAGGAAATTAAGGAGATAAGATAAGATTAGAGATCTAGAATAAGTCACAGGGAGAGGCTCAGGGTTAGGTTCAAGATGGCCACCATTATTCTTCATGGTTTCACTGAATCAAAAGTTTCCCTATTTTACAAAGAAGAAATGTCAGAGTTAGGGTCAGTCTCAGGATCATGTAAAAGAATTGTTTGTTGTGCTGTGCGAAACCAGGTTCTATCTTTTCACACATCTGCCTTCCTAGTCCTCTTTTTCATAATATCAAAATCTTCTTTCCAGCCCCCAATGAAAGTAGAAAGTGAGTTATCCACATAGGCAGAATTCCCAGATGGGAAATATCATTACATCATCATGGGGCCCAGTTCACATACAACAGAAGAGTACGTAGGACTCCCAACATCAGCTTTCCCAAGCTCACAGACACACTGCACCTAAAAAAATTATTATGTTTTTTTTGTTGTTGTTTGTTTTTTGTTTTTTGTTTTTTTGTTTTTTGAGACAGGGTTTCTCTGTGTAGTCCTGGCTGTCCTGGAACTCACTCTGTACACCAGGCTGGCCTCAAACTTAGAAATCTGCCTGCCTCTGCCTCCCAAGTTCTGGGATTACAGGCGTGCGCCACCATGCCCGGCTAATTATTATGTTTTTTAAAGAATGGTAGTAAATGTCCTTGATATTAGTTAGTCGTTGCTGATCAATTCATTACCTACTCTGAGGTCAGGACACAGTTCATCCCTCCCCAGTCTATGAAGAGCATCTTTAAAAGCATCAGCCTAGACAGGTGAGGCACGCACACACTGCCACCACCACACACACATCACTGGGCACTTGTCAACCAGGAGACTGCAGTGAGCTCCACCCAACCTAGAAGACGTAGTGGGTTCTAGGGCAGCCCTAGACTACAGAGCAAGATCCTGTCTCAAAACACTCAAGTTAATAAACATCACACACTACATGTGTGCTACTCAAACGACTCCAGTTTGAGAACAAAGATTGCAGGCAACATTTAGAAATTACAGCACGTTACTTCAACACAGCAACCTCTGGATCCGGGGCTTGGACACCTTTATCAGAGGGAATATTAAACAACACTGGGCGACATTACTGCTTTACAGTGATAACTGCAAACACAGTCAATAAAAAATATGGGTAAAAAGTTTAGCCCCTGAGCTAATGGCTTGGCTGCTGAAGTTCCCACCCTTCTAAACCCCTCTCGACTCCCTTCCTTTTTAACAAAACAGTAGGACAGCAAGAGCAGGTTTTGCACTTAGCAGTTGCCATGTGTTCTCAGGTCTCAGGTGGCTCTCAGTGTTGGTCTACATCCTACCATATTTAAAAAGAACATGGACAACCAAGCAGTGGTGGAATACACCTTTAATTTGAGCACTTGAGGTGGGGGGCAGAAACAGGCAGATATCTTGTGAGTTCGAGGTCAGACTGGTCTAGAAAACTATATCTAGGGACAGCTAGGGCTAATGATGAAACCCTGTCTCAAAAACAAAACAAAACAAAACAAAACAAAAAAAAAAAAACAAAAAAAAAACAAAAAAAACAAAAAAAAACAAAAAACAAAACAACAACAACAACAAAAAAAAAAACAAGCAAACAATCCAAAACCATTGACAAGCATGCAAAATGTGCCCCCAGTCTCAAACATGCTCCAAGTTCATCCCCTTACCCATCCATGGAGGACCCACCCACATCATCTTCCCCCACAGCCTCATCTCACCCTGACAAGTCAACAGTACTTTAATTCCCTGCAAGCTCACTGCCTGATGCCTTAAGACTGAGCCTCAGGATTCACACGTCTGCATTTGATTGCAAGGTAAATCCCACTTCCAACTGTGTTTTGTTTTTTTAATAAAAATTAAGGTTTTAGTTTGCAAATCAAAGCCTATTTATTGCTTGTCTATTGCAGAGGGCTTTAAGGGGGAAAAGTCAAAACTTATACATCTTTGTCTTTTCTAGACATCTGAGACATTCACTCATTATTATTATTATTATTTTATGTTAGTTCTCAATGTTGAGAGGAGAGGCTAGCCTAATTCCTGTAAGAAATTTAATTTTGGGGTCTGTCTACATGTTAAACGCACTGCTGTTATTTTTAAAATATATGCATGCACACTTGAATAAGGCTCAGCCTAAGCTTTTAATATAACCATGCCCTGAGCACTCCATAACTGATTAGATGCTGGGCTCCCTGCTTAACACATCAACTCCACTGTCTCATTTATTTAACAAATTAACTCTCATCATCTCTGCCACGCCAGGCATAAGCAGCAGCCATGACAGTTATCAAAGTGATATCTGTACCGGATAGTGTTGTTGTGTGGAACCCCTAATGCCTAACACACACGTGTGATCCAGCTCAGCCCATGTTGCTGTCAGCATGGACTCCATCAGCAATGCGGGGGGAGCTGCTGTGTCTGCCATCTGTGGTAGCACAACAGGGAAAGTCATGATTAAGTGACGTCAACTCACATTCCTTTCTACAGGTCGATGAACAATATCTTAGCCACCCAGAGACTTAATTCCCATCATAATTGCAAATTAAATTTCCCCAAACATGATGATCAGCACGTCACCAAAAGAGTGACAACCCTACACAGAGATGTAAAGAAGTCAACAGTGGGAGTCACTTTGGGGGAAAGAGTGGAGGTGGAGGCCATTTTTGCTCACGGTGGAAATGCCATCTGGGAAATCCATGTCACCCACACAGTCCTTAGGAAGCCATGTTTCCCTGGCAGGGCTGCCACCAGGCGCTCCCTCCACTCACAAGTCCGTTCTTGAGTCCTTGCCCTTGTTCTCATCTGTGGAGTGGGAGGGGTCATTCTAGGCTAACTAGCAATTTGCCCCTCCCAGATCAAGGGGAGAAACTGAGGTAAAGCTTATGAAGAGCTTTGATCTATGTGGAACGAAGCCACTGGGCAGCCATATTAATAACAGTAATGAAGGAAAATAGTACCCCTGGTAAGGAGGGAAATGAGAGGGGAGCAAGGAGCAGAATATGTAGGAGTCTCTAGGCCTGGTTTGTACCCACCCAGCCCCTTAACTTTTGAATGTCAATTTGGTCAGGCACAGTCACACAATACATTTAAGATCTGGTGGGAAAGCTAGTAAATGCACAAATTCCAATAAATATATTTTAGAAATATAAAATATTTTAATATAAAATCTATTATTTATATTATTAATTACATATATTATATATTATAATATATTATATATCATTATATATTATTATATATTATAATTAATCTGAGAAAATAATTTCATATATTCTTGCAAAGCAAGACAGAGGACCCCAGTGTCTAGATAAATAGACCGAGTGTCACAGCCACCATGATGGTTAACGTCAATTGTCTACTGGATAAGATCTAGAGTGGCCAGGGGTGTTGTGATCATAAAAAGAGAAAGAGGTGAGAGAATATGTTCTAATGGTGGTGTGGGGGAAGGGCGTGCCTCAGTGGGCCCACGCCAAGGCATCGCTTCCTCCTGAGATTACCAGACACAAGACGGTATAGTACAGAATAGAGTTTATTCAGGGCATGGTGAGGGGAGTTAAGAGGGAAGTAGAGGCAGAGAAAGGCAGAGGGAGGGAGAGAGTAGAGAAGCAGAGGCGGCCATGACCATGTGGAGAAAGGGGGACGGGAGAGGAAGGGAGGGAACCCCAAGAAGGGGCAAGAGAGAAGCTGAGAGTGAGAGGATAAGAGAGGGGTAGGGGCAAGCAGCCCCTTTTATAGTGCACCAGACCAACCTGGTTGTTACCAGGTAACGGTGGGGCGGGGCATATCTGGCTGTTGCCAGGTAACTCTGGGGTGGAGCTTAGACAGAATCCTAACAAGGGGGAGGTGCCTCGGGGCGTGGCTGTAAGGGGCGGCCTTGGTTATCTTAACTGGTGTGGGAAGCCCCACCCACTGTGGGCAGCACCATTCCCTGGCTAGGATCCAGGGCATTGTGTGGAAAGGGGCTGAGCAGCAGCAGGCGTTCATCGCTCTTGGCGTCCTGATTATTTACACACCTGATGTGAGTGAGCAGCTGCTTCACACTTCAGAGTGGCATTGCCCACCATGAGGGACTTTACTGTGAACCGTGAGCTGGAATAAACCTGTTCTCCTGACAGAGTATTTTATCAAAGCAACAGCAGTGATTAAGATACTTGTGAATTGACGTTTACCCGTTCAAGGTGGTCACAATGAGAGGTAATGTTGTGTTTTGTTTAAATAATTTTTTACTAGATATTTTCTTATTTACATTTATTTTTTTGCTTTTGTTTTTTTTTTTTTTTTTGAGATAGGGTTTCTCTGTGTAGTCCTGGCTGTCCTGGAACTCACTCTGTAGATCATGCTGACCTCAAACTCAGAAATCCACCTGCCTCTGCTTCCCAAGTGTTTTTTTCTTATGATTATATTTATTTATATATTTTTATATTATATATACATATGCTTATATTTATATTTTATTTACATTTCAAATGCTATCTCCTTGCCCCATTTCCCCTCTGAAAACCCTCTATCCAATCCCCCCTTCCCATGCTCACTAACCCACCCACTCCTGCTTTCCTGACCTGCTTTTCCCCTACCCTGGGGCAATGAGCCTTCATGGGTCCAAGGGCCTCTCCTCTCATGGATGTCCGACCAGGCCATCCTCTGCTACCCATGTGGCTGGAGCCATGGGTCCCTCCATGTGTACTCTTCGGTTGGTGGTTTAGTCCCCGGGAGCTCTGGGGGTACTGGTTGGTTCCTATTGTTGTTTCTCCTATGGGACTGCAAACACCTTCAGTTCTTTGGGTCCTTTCTCTAGCTCCTCTATTGTTGACCCTGTGCTCAATTCAATGGCTGGCTGAGAGAGTCCACTTCTGTGTTTGCCAGGCACTGGCAGAGACTCTCAGGAGACAGCTATATCAGGCTCCTGTCAGCAAACACTTGTTGGCATCCACAATAGTGTCTGGGTTTGGTGTATGAGCTGGTTACTGGCCCCAATATGCTTGCATTACACTAACTCACCCATACTGTTATTGCAACAACACTGAAGGTAAGAGGAGGCCCTTTGTCCACAGTCCGGCTATGCTGGCAGGTCTCGAGGTGGCCACAAGATGGCTCACACATTTGTCCAGAGTGAATAATATTAGGCAGAGAGAAAATAAAATCCCTACAGCTATTTTAGAGAGCGTCATGGAGACATTTTTGACAATACACACCCATGGACCCTGAATCACCAGAAGCAAAGGCAGCAGTGGCTTGAGATTTTGTCAATCAGGGAACACCAGCTATGAAGACAAAGCCCCAGAGGGTGGAGTAGTTAGGAAAGAGTTGTCTAAGAGATTTAAGGACAGTGGCAAAGAGAGTATTTAATGGAGGACAGACTGCAGAGGAGACGCAGATGGGAGGACAGAAGCAACAGACTGGAGACCTGGGAAAGATCCTGTTGTCAGCCAAGGCCAAATCAGAAGACCATGAGTGATGCCTAAAAATGGCAGCCTCAATAAAGGAGATAAGGGGGCCCTGAGAATCAAAAGTGCCCCTGCCACAAGACCAGGGTTACCCTAAAAGTAAAATGGAAACCCATCATCTTTTCATACAGTTCAACATTATATTGTACTAAAACCTACAAATGGAGTCTCTTCATCAGTTTATAAATGACTTCCCAATGGCTACAGAAGAAAACAAAAATGGAGGACCTCTTAGATGCCTTAAAATTGAGGCTATTTAAGCCTCTGCAAAGAAAAAAGCCTTACTCTGCCAACTTCAGGTGACCTTTGTAGACCTGTGGATTGCATACTCAGACCAGGGGTCCTGGCATTAGACAATGGCCAATGTGTAACCAATTGGCACAAGCTAACAACCGCTCTATTTACACCTCAGTCACAATGGCTTCTGGGTTAAAAATGATACCAAAATGACTCATTGACTCATTGAATCCCTCCAGGATAACGACTCAGCTGCCTTGCTGTTGGACCCTGACCTCACTGGATGGGCCTCTGTATGACTGCTCAAATAGAAGTAGGGGTAACAGGGTTCACCAATGGCAACTGCCTCATTCAGGATGGACAAGGGTACACTGGGGCAGTGGTGGTGTCAAATACCGAGATCACATGTGGAGGACCACACCTGGCAGGAATGTCAGCCCAGGAAGTTGAACTGGCAGCTCTGAAATGTCATTAGAGCTGAGAAAAGACAAGACACACATGGCTGGTGTGCTATTGTTACCTCTCATATCCATGGGGCCATTTGTAAGGAGAAGACCGATCTGATGGGGAAGGACTAAATTGCACCCCAGAGAGCAACAAGAAAGCTCAGTGGGTGTGCCCTAGCAATTGGGTTCCTCATGTCCTTGATTGCACCAGACCCAGGAGTCCCCACACTCTCTGATGAGACAAAATATATGATCTGCGCCAAAAACCCGTTGATGTCTCAGTGTTGTAAGAGATGAGGGAGGACAGCTAACTGACTACAAACTAATGTTTGAGAAAAAATGTGTCTACACAGAAAAAAGGAAGAAATTAGAGACTTTCTAGAGTTCATTGGAAATGAATATGCAACATGCACAATCTCATGGAACACAAAGAAAATGAAAATGGAGCTGAAAGAAAGTTCACAGCACAAAATGCCTACATGAAAAAATTGGAGAACTCCCATGCTGGCAATTTAACAGCATGTTTTAAAGGCTACAACCGAAAGAAGTGAGGGAACAAAGAAAACAAGGAGGAGACATCAAGAAATTTTCAAGTTGGGGGATGAAATTGATAAAATAGAAAGAGCACAATTCAAAGAATTAATGAAACATGGAGTTGGTCTTTTAATCCTTTTATTAGACAAAATAAACAAACCCCTATTAAAAGATAAAGAATATACAAATTAATGAAATCTAAAATGAAATGGGGGATGAAATAACAGGTAATGAAGAAATCCAGAGAGTAGTAAAGACATAGTTTAAAAAGGGTGCATTCCACCAACTTGGAAATTCTAAAAGAAATAGCTAACTTCCTCAATAGATTCCACATCCCAAATTTAAACAAGAGGAAAACAACTTAAACTGACATAAACATGAAGGAAAACAGAATTCATTAAAAATATGTCCCCAATATGAGCCCACGTCTATGAGTTTTAGGTTAGCGTCCTACCAGACTTTCAAAGAGGATTTAACAAGAATTCAGTGTATACAACAATATAGAAACAAAATAAATATTACTCAATTTATTTTCTGAACCCCTGATTACTCATATTTCCAGTGAAGAAAGACTGAGTGATAAAAAGAGAATTACAGACGAATTATCCCTAAAACCACAGATTCAAAGATACTTAAAAGATAAAACAAATAAAATAAAATATAAAACACATCAAAAGATCGTCCACCATTAACAATGAAGAAGGCTTGATTCTAGAAACAGTGATGGTTCAACAAAATGGGATTAAAGTGTAAGAAAAAACAAGAATTGATCATCTCATGAGGTAATGTAAAATTCTCTGACAATATTCAATACCACTTCATGATAAAATTCTCGGAGTTCTGGTGCTTACCGTGGCTGGAACATGGCTCCCTCTATTCTATTATCAGTAGCTTTCAATATTTCAAATATATCACTGCCTAATCTTGGCTTTCCTGGAAATTGCTTAGAGATCTACCTTGATCTCAAAGATCTGTATGACTCTGTCTCGTGAATGGTGGGTTAAAAACCATGTAACATCTTGACATGAACTAACCCTTTCTGCTTATATTTTAAATTCAGAACCCAGAATCCAAATCTATCTCTTGGCAATTTGACACATAATTGTATCTTCATGTGTCTACATCAAAACAGTATCCAGATAATAATAATTCCTAACATTATACAGTTCTCTTTCATACAACTGCAAACCCATATATTTAGCTGAATGTAATCTTGTCCTAATGTAAACATTCCTTTAATGCCATTGAATATCCTTGATCACAAGATTAAACGTCATTCAACTTCCTGATGATGCCTTGTATTTTGAACCTTTCTTTTTTTAATTTTCCTTTCTTAGTTTCTATGCTTGTTAAAACCTTTCAGGCCAAATTCTATGTGGGGATTTTCATGACTTACTTTGTCAATACAATTAATGTAAACATCTTTACCTAAACATCAAAGAATCTCTTCAGACAAGGGCAGCAAACTTCTTCGCAAAAACATAAAAAAAACCCAAAAAACTCCAGAGTGGAAATAATCTCAAGCACCCATGTCTATCATATCCTACTATGATACCCTCCTAATTCCCACTTAATCCATGATCATTTTCATTATGTTTCTCTCCAGCACACAGAATTTGGAGACTTATCCCTGGTGAAAACACTTTACCACATTGATTACATTAATAAGTTTTCTGTCTGGTGTGTGTTCTTTTATGATACTGGAGATGACTGGGTCTTGCAAAGGCTTTACTACATTGATTACATTCATAAGGTTTCTCTCCAGTATGTGTTTTTATATGATATTGGAGATTACTGCGCTGTGCAAAGGCTTTACCACATTGATTACATTCATATGGTTTCTCTCCAGTATGTGTTCTTTTATGATATTGGAGATTACAGTGATAGGCAAAGGCCTTACCACATTGATTACATTCATAAGGTTTCTCTCCAGTATGTTTTCTTTTATGATATTGGAGATGACTGTGCTGTGCAAAGGCTTTACCACATTGATGGCACTCATAAGGTTTCTCTCCAGTATGCGTTCTTTTATGTCTTTGGAGATCATTGTGCTGTGCAAAGGCTTTACCACATTGATTACATTCATATGGTTTCTCTCCAGTATGTGTTCTTTTATGATATTGGAGATTACTGTGATAGGCAAAGGCTTTACCACATTGATTACATTCATAAGGTTTCTCTCCAGTATGTGTACTTTTATGATATTGGAGATGACTGCGCTGTGTAAAGGCTTTACCACATTGATGGCACTCATAAGGTTTCTCTCCAGTATGTGTTCTTTTATGTCTTTGGAGATCATTGTGCTGTGCAAAGGCTTTACCACATTGATTACATTCATAAGGTTTCTCTCCAGTATGTGTTTTTTTATGTGTTTGTAGATTACTGTGACATGCAAAGGCTTTACCACATTGATGGCACTCATAAGGTTTCTCTCCTGTATGTGATCTTTTATGTCTTTGTAGATAACTGTGTGCTGCAAAGTCTTTACCACATTGATTACATTCATAAGATTTCTCTCCAGTATGTGCTATTTTATGATATTGGAGATTTCTGCATCTTGTAAAGGCTTTACCACATATATTACACTCATAGGGTTGCACTCCAGTATATCTTCTTACATTCCTGCAATGATAATTAGCACATGTGAAATCTTTACCACATTCATAACTCTGATCAATCATGTAATCAATATGAATTAAGTTTACAATTTCTCTAATGGTAAAGAAGCAACAGATCTTAAGGTTTTAGTAATTTATATGTTCATGGTATTCTCCCTCATCATGAGTTGTTCAAGACCTCTGTGATTGTTATTACAAGGCTCATATTTATAACACCCTCTTTTTATATGATGTATTTTAACTATCTGAAGAAAGAAAAACTCTGATCTTTATAACACTGATTGTATTCATATTTTCTCCTCTCGCGTGAATTACAAAACTTTTGACTATTAACAAGGACACACAGAAGAAATTTCAAATACTTAATACCCATAAAGATTTTATATACTATAAGTTTTGGGAGGTTCCCTGTAAAACTAGAAAACCAACTAATTGCAAATATCTTTCACATTCCTAATTTCTATCAAAGTCAGAATACTATGTATCTTCTTGTTTTAGAACAAAAAAAAAATATGTTTCCTCTTTCAATATGCCTAAGCTCACATCATTTTTGTCCATTGTGGCACATGATATACCTAATAAAAAAGAATGATAAATGAAAGTTTTACACATTGCATTCACACTGTTTGAATTTTTGCTTCTCATACCATGTGCAATATAGTCTAATATTTCTCCACAACAACATTCTTGATACTCATAAAATGCTCTCTCACCAAACTTATCCATAGTACTACAAGAATATGAATATCACCAAACTTTCTATGGACTAACTGCTTATTAGAATGTTTTGGATATAGATTTATCCTTATTCATTATGCAATTTCTAAATACTTTGAGGCTATACAGAATGTCAGGTCCACAGCATAGCTCTAATGGAGCTATTTAACAAATGGATACACAAACCAGATATTGGATCTTGAGGTACATGGTTTTGTAAGAGTATTATAATCATAGCTACACTTAAAGGACTGTTATTTTATAGTCTTGCTTTTAACTGGAGATTCCATAAGATATTAAAATTTCCTCAGAGACAAATTTGTATAAGCTTGCACATGAAAATTACCTTTCATGTTTTCTACAACTTTGATAATGTTCTTCAAGATGATGCTCTTCCCAATTATAGCCTAAAACATAGTACAAGAAAATTAATGATATACTATTGGAAACTAGGCAAAATTAAAGATACTGTGAATTTTAACTGTACTGTGAAAGTTACAGTGAAAATTCAGTGAAACTGAATTATTCAGCTCAATTTTCATACAATTAAAATAATAGAAGATCATCAATAACCAACAAGCATTTGTTTTCTTCTGAAAAAAAATAACAGTCTTACCTATAGCTTTGAGGTTCAGGTAGGTTTCCAACATCACATTTTTGTAGAGACTCTTCTGGGAAGGATCCAGCAAATTCCACTCCTCCTCAGTGAATTTCACATGCACATCATCAAAAGTCACGGCATCCTAAATATCCCGTACATGTACAACACAAAGCATGATACTAACATCACCGGAAAATAAATCTATGCTTTCTCAAATATATATTCACATAATTCTCATGCTTGCTCTGCTTATTTTCTGACTCAGACTTTATAATTACTGTGTCATTTTAGAAGGAGCTTTAATTATAAGATACACCTCTGTTACTTTTGAAAACTTTGAATAGGGTACAGTTTTGCCAGAAAAATGCAAATTGAGAGGGAGATGCAGAGGAAACAGATCCACAATACCGAGCACACATCTGAAAAATTGTATGAACAATTGTTAACAACAAACATGATGGGCAATCTGTGTGTATTTTCTCATGTCTTTAATCACAGAGGCACAGGCAGGTGTATTCCATTTACCTAGACACCGGCATGCCCTTTGTAATGTGTTCTAGGAGACTAAAATGTATATTTTAAGACCCTTAATCCCTACAAAAAACAACCATGGGAAAAAATGATACTGAACACAAAGTTCTTTATGAAAGTTCCTACAAAGAATTATAAATTCACAGAACATCTGTATTTACCTGGCAGAAATATGAAGTTTAATCTATAACATTTGGTCAAATTTCAATACTAAAGATGTGGATGAAAAACCACACAGCCGGGCGGTGGTGGCGCACACCTGTAATCCCAGCACTCTGGGAGGCAGTGGCAGGCGGATTTCTGAGTTTGAGGCCAGCCTTGTCTAAAACGTGAGTTTCAGGGCAGCCAGGGTTATACAGAGAAACCCTGTCTTGAAAAAACAAAATCCAAAAAACAAACCAAACCAAAACAAAACAAAAAAGAAAAAACACAAACAAATATGCTTATATTACAAATACAAGACAGGTGTTTTTTGTGGTTTCTCTACTACTTTAAGGACAGACAAAGCTACACAGCGAAATTTGTTTTGGAAAAGAAAAGCAAAAAATAAAATAAATATAAAAATATAAAACAACTAGACTTGTAAAATAGATTATCACTGATTAGCAAATGTATATATTGTATTTTATATGATTTAAGGAAAGAGATTATAGTGCATATATGGGAGCATGAGAAGAAAGTTGAAGGGTCAGTTTCAACCACAACACAGAACACATCAAGGACACAATGTTTTCCCTCTAAAAGAAATGTGGGGTAAAATCTGGAGCAGAGACTAAGGGCATGGCCAATGAAAATTTGCCCCACTTGAGAGTGCCATTCTATGGACAAACACCAATCCATGACATTATTAATGACACTCTGTTATGCTCCCACACTGAAGCCTTGATTAATTGTCTATTAAGAGGATCCACCCACCAGCTTACTGAAAAAGCTGCAGAGATCCAGAGTCAAAACTTGCATGGACCTTGGAGAATCTTATGGAAGAGTTGGCAGAAAGACTGAAACCCTTGAGGAGGATAGGAACTCCACACGAAGACCAAGAGACTCAAGTAACAAGCACCCTTGGGGACACTCACAGACTAAGCCACCAACCAAATAGCAAACACAGAATGGACTAAGTCCCCTGGCACATATATAGCAGATGTGCAGCTCACAGGTTCAGAAGGTCATCTAATAACAACTGTAGCAATGGATTTTCCTAAAGCTGTGGGGGTGGGATATCTTTTGAATCTGTGTCTTTAAGTGGGCTGCCATGTCTGGCCTCAGTGAGAGAGGATGTACTTAACTCACAATAGAATTGATGCACCAAATTTTGGGATACCTGGGGGCCCCACAACCTCTCAAAGAAAAACGGAGTAGACTGGGGGAGGGACTCTGCCATAGCAAGGGACATATAATGGGGATAGTGATAAGGGTGACAATGAATATATAAATTATTGGAAAAGCAAAAAAAACAGAGAAAAAATAAAATTTTCATTCTATAAACACTATCCTGGAAGGTATCTGGAATGGCTCCTACCAAAAGATCTTCCACAAGCTTCACAAAGAAAGCCAGACAGGACAGACAAGCAGCCAAAGACATCATCCTATCTAGAAGCTTTTTGTTTCAATCAACTGCATCCTGACCCTTGACACTATGGGCAAATATTCATCCTGTGATGAAAATGCATTCAGTCTTTTTTCAGGGATCCTAACAGTCTGCAGGAACTCCTATAATGTTCAAACATCTAAAGTCTCTTCTGACACACAAGGCAAAATCTTGAAGGTCAACTCTTGTAACAGCTTGGGTATATCCTCTCCTTGTATACATCTCTCCATGGAAGATTTACCAATGCTTTAGTTATCTCAACAAGCTGGGGTCACAAAATGCAACTCAAGAATCATCTTCATAATTTCACTGCAATGAACTCTCATGGAGTCTTCCCTATGGCTCTGACTCTGCCAAAAGATGGCTGGAATCGTGCCAAATTGAAACCATACAGGAAGAATCCAGGAACTCGAATTTATCATGTATCAGTTTTCAGAAGCCACACCATATAAAATATCCTCTTAAGTTTGGCTTCTAAGGTCATGGACTCTGCCTCACTTGGTCCATATTTGCAGCAGGTTTTATTTAAAGTTCCTTCTTGGGACTAGGAAACACATTGCTTAATCCTTCTATGAATTTAAGATTTAGTAGGAGGACATGTTACACTTAGGATATGTTCTTAGGACATCTACCCACTGGAGCATGTGTTCCACTAAGTTCATATCTGTTTTACTTATAACAGTTGGAAACTGAAAAAAAAAATCAATAAGGCCGCCAACCAAAATTTGGATACAGAATATGTGGTTCATATACAAAATGGAATACTATTCAGCTAGTAAAAAGAAGAACAATATGAATCTTATTATTATTCAGAGATTATGACCTGAACTATGAAGTAAATAGCACCACTAGAAACCTCACAGGAAGTCACATCTGGCTGATGCTTCTGATCCAACTCCATAAAGGACCCACCACCCCAGGTCCCACTGCTCAGCTGCATGTTACTCCCCATTGTGGGCAGATATTGTGTACTCACCATGTCTTGATTTCAGCGTTTCCCTGTGGTCCCCTCACAGCACACAACAGAAGAGCTCAGAGCAGGACACAGAGAAGCATTCAAGCTGCACACCCACAGGGAACACCTCAGAAGGAGAAGGTGAGGGCGAGAGTGAAGAAGATCAATCAGCATAAATGTCTGGAAAACATTTCCAATAAAATCCTAAATGAAACTTTCCTAAACTAAAGAAGGTGCCTGTGTAAGAATAGCCAGAGTTATTATAAATATATAGCCAGAGTTAATGTAAAAGCATGCAAAATACCAAACAGATTGGGAAAAAGTCCCTTTACTGCACAATAATTGAAACACTAAACAACTAAAGTAAAGCAATAAAAAAAAACTACTACAGAAATAATTAACAAAACTAAAAAAAAAAAAAAAAAAACCAAAAAACCAAGTTACCCTGAGACCTAGCCCTGCCAAACCTACAGCCCTTGACCCCAGCCAGCTGCAACTTGACCTTGGGAAATTAATGTTCCTTGGGAAAGCACCAGCCCAGACCTCTGTAAACTCTACCAGGTCTTTGTCTTTTCTCAGCCTGGCCAGTCGCATTAAGGATCAGGATGCAGTTTATTGGCCTGTGAATTCCCTACCTGTCTCAGCAGCTCACAGCCAGAAGCCAGGGCCAGGAGCACAGCCCAGTGATCCATGGCGGCCAGGCTTGGCTTTTGTTCCCACAGGAGGGTCGTGCCAGGAGGCCACTGTCCCTGCCTGGAGGAGCACAGAGCGGGTTTGCACTCTGCCCTGCTGCAAACTTTCCAGAGCGGGAACCCTGTGCCTTTCCCGGCCACTGTCCCTGCCTGGAGCACAGAGAGAGTTTGCACTCCACCCTGCTGCAAACTTTCCAAAGTGGGAAGCCCAGGCCTTGCCCGTCCACTGTCCCTGCCCGGAGGAGCACAGAGAGAGTTTGCACTCAGCCCCGCTGCAAACTTTCCAGAGCAGAGCAGGAAGCCAGCGCCTTGCCCGTCCACTGTCCCCGCCTGGAGCACAGACAGGGTTTGCACTCCTCCCTGCTGCAAACTTTCAAGAGCAGAGCAGGAAGCCCGTGCCTTGCCCGTCCACAGTCCCTGCCTGGAGGAGCACAGAGAGGGTTTGCACTCCGTCCCCCTGCAAACTTTCCAGAGCGGGAAGCCCACGCCTTGCCCATCCACTGTCCCTGCCCGGAGGAGCACAGAGAGGGTTTTCACTCCGTCCCCCTGCAAACTTTCCAGAGTGGGAAGCCCGCATCATGCCAGGCCTCTCCAAACTTACAGACCGCGTCTGTGGAGACGACAGGAGGATAGCACGGAGTTACTCCAGAGCTCACAGACACCCGCAGCATGGAGCACTATCTTCATCCAGATGTGCATGTGAATGCGGTCCTGTTCCACAATTTCAGGTCGAGCTGCTCAGAAACCAGGAAGCTCAGCAATCCCAGCAGTAGCTAAATGCGTGCGCTCACCTCATTCCCGCCTCTGCCAGACCTCTGACCAACATGCACATTCAAACTCCCAGCCCACTTTCATTCATAAATATTAAAGACAGGAAATGACAACATTCCAGGAGGCTGGATGCAGGGCGGGTGCTGCGGTGACATCAGGGGTGGTGCCAGCGGTTGCCGGGTGAAGGACAGGGACTCCAGCATGGCGCCCTCCAGGGGCTGAGATGCATGGTCACGGGGAGGGGGCGGGGCGTGGGTGATGTCAGGGGGCGCGGCCAGCGTTTGCTGGGTGACAGTTGGGGAATCCAACATGGCTCCTGCCCGGGGCTGAGATAGATGGTTGAGGGGCGGGGTTGTCGTGATGTCAGGGGCAGGGCCAGCAGTCTCTGAGTGACTGACAGTGATGCCAATGTGACATTTTCACTGAATTTGAAGAAATATATTAATATGTGTGTTAAAATTGAAGAATTTGATGTAAAATAATACACATGAAAGTGTACACATAGATAATACATCAAAACTGCCTGACAAACCATGTAAAAAAAATCTAAACAAATTGATGGCTTTCATGGAAAATACTTCTAATAACATTGAAGAAATATACAGCTGTGTGTGGGGGGGTGGATATCTTTTGAATCTGTTTCCTTAACTAGGCTGCCATGTCTGGCCTCAGTGAGAGAGGATGCACTTAACTCACAATAGAATTGATGCACCAATTCTCGGGATACCTGGGGTCCCCACAACCTCTCAATGAAAAACAGAGGAGACTGGGGGAGGGACTCTGCCATAGCAAGGGACATATAATGGGGATAGTGATAAGGGTGACAATGAATATATAAATTATTGGAAAAGCAAAAAAAACAGAGAAAAAATAAAATTTTCATTCTACAAGCACTATCCTGGAAGGTATCTGGAATGGCTCCTACCAGAAGATCTTCCACAAGCTTCACAAAGAAAGCCAGACAGGACAGACAAGCAGCCAAAGACATCATCCTATCTAGAAGCTTTTTGTTTCAATCAACTGCATCCTGACCCTTGACATTATGGGCAAATATTCATCCTGTGATGAAAATGCATTCAGTTTTTCTTCAGGGGTCCTAACATTCTGTTGGAGCTCCTACACTGTTCAAACATCTAAAGTCTCTTCTGACACACAATGCAAAATCTTGAAGGTCACCTCTTGTACCAGTTTAGGTACATCCTCTCCTTGTATACATCTCTCCATGGCAGATTTACCAATGCTTTATTTATCTCAACAAGCTGTGGTCGCAAAATGCAACTCAAGAATCATCCTCATAATTTCACTGCAATGAACTCTCATGGAGTCTTCCCATGGCTCTGACTCTGCCAAAAGATGGCTGGAATCGTGCCAAATTGAAACCATACGGGAAGAATCCAGGAATTCGAATTTATCATCTATTAGTTTTCAGAAGCCACACCATATAAAAGATTCTCTTAAGTTTGGCTTCTAAGGTGATGGACTCTGCCGCACTTGGTCCATATTTGCAGCAGGTTTTATTTAAAGTTCCTTCTTGGAACTAGGAAGATTTAGCAGGAGGACATGTTGCACTTAGGATATGTTCTTAGGACATCTACTCACTAGAGTATGTGTTCCACAAGTTCATATCTGTTTTACTTATAACAGATGGAAACTGAAAAAATCAATAAGGTCGCCAACCAAAATTTGGATACAGAATATGTGGTTCATATACAAAATTGAATTGTATTCAGCTAGTTAAGCAAGAACTTTATGAATTTGGCAGGCAAATGGATACATCTAGACACTATCACCCTAAGTGAAGTATCCCAGACCCAAAAGGACATGCATGTATGTACTCACTTACAAATGTATAATAACCATAAAGTACAGGATATCTACATGACATTTCTTGGTCCGGAAGAAGCTAAACAAGAAGGAATGCTAATGGGCTAGATAGATGGCTCAGTTGGCAAAAGCACTGGTTGCTCTTGTGAAGGTCCTGAGTTCATATCCCAGCACCGACATGGTGGCTCACAACCACCAGTAATGAGATTCGATGCCCTTCTCTGGTGTGTCTGAAAACAAATACAGGGTACTTACATATAAAAAATATATTTTTAAAAAGAAAGAAGGCTAAAATGAGCATGGTTGAATCACATTCTGAAGTGGAAATAAAACAGTCAAAGGAGGCAGATGAAAGAGAGAGAGAACTGGAAGGGCCAGTAGTTAAGAAAGGGGAAGGGGAGGTAAGGAACAGCTGTGGTGAGAGAAAAGGAAGGGCCATAGGACAAGGAAAATGAATTGAAATATCCAGCTGACAGGGATATAAGAGTTTAGGCATCTTTAGGATCTGCTACAGACAATGAAAGGGAGGGCAACAGGCAGTCTACGGGGGGTGATCATAGCTGAATTACATAGCAGTGAGATTTGGACACTGAAGAGGGCCACACCCTAAAGACAGGCAGAACTCCCGGTGGAAAGTTAACTACAACAACCAAACCAAAAACCTTTCCAACCAAAATTTATTTTGTCTACAAGAAATGCAGGTAAAAATATGGAGTAGAGAATGAGGGACTCACCAAACTATACCCTGCCCAAGTTGATAGCCATCCCATGGGCAATCACCAATCCCTGACTATACTGAGGATATACTTTCTTATACTTCCAGAGAGTAGCTTAGCATAATTGTTCTCTGAGAGACTCCATCCAGGACCTGACTGAAACAGATGCAGAGCCCACAGCCTAACATTGCACAGAACACAGGGGAACTTTGGAAGACTTGGGGAAAGAAATGAGGGCCTCCAAAGAAAAAGAAACCCATAAGAAGTCCCTCAGTGTCAACCAACCTGGGCACCAGGAAACTCTCAGAAACTGAGCCACCAGCCATCCTTCAGATGACTGTAGCTCTGAAAGGTTGATATGTTATCAACTTCACCTCTCTCCTGATTATGTTTCCTTATGGATTGCTAGGATTTTCTTACCAGGCCCACCTCCTTTCCTAGCTTCCATCATCAACAAGCAATCTCTCTTGAACATAACAAACAGGTCAGTAAAAGAGCCAGCACTCAGCCAACACTCTAAAACTCTACAAAGAAAACTGTAACACAGAAGTAACCCTCCCACAAAAACAAGGCAAACTGAGAAACTAGTACCTAGACCAATAATCACCAAAAATGCAAATACCTAGGACTAGCATAGAAAGATATGTAATACCAGCCAGGAAAATAAGTCACCATCCTCAGGCTCTCACTCCTCTCCTTTTCCACAAACAACCTCTTTTGTATCAGAGCTCTTGTGTGTTTTACTTTCTCAATATATGTTAGAGAAAGAGGAGGAAGAGGAGGAAGAGGAGAGGGAAGAGGAGGAGGAGGAGGAGGAGAAGAAGAAGATGAAGAAGAAGAAGAAGAAGAAGAAGAAGAAGAAGAAGAAGAAGAAGAAGAAGAAGAAGAAGAAGAAGAAGAAGAAGAAAATCAGCATAAAGAAAATATTTCCAAGAAAACCACAAATGAAAGCTTTCATTGACTAAAGGAAGGTGCCTGTTAATGTACAAGAAGCATCAAAAATACCAAACAGATTGGGAAAGAGACTTTTGCCACATCATAATCAAAACACTAAACATATTAGTTTAAAAAAAACAACAAAACATTACAGCAGAAAAAAATTAACAAACCAATCAAAACAAAAACTAGTAAAGTTTGAAATTAGAACTATTAGATTCATATCTGTGTTCTTTTTTTAAAGGAATAAATTCATTACTTATATTATATTCTACCTGCATGTATTACTGCAGTCCAGTAGAGGGCACCAGGTACCATTACATATGGTCATAAGACCATGTGGTTGCTAAGAATTAAACTCATGTCCTGTGTAAGAACAACCAGAAATCTGAACCTCTGAGCCATCACTGCAGGCCTAATCCTGCCTTCTTAATGTATATTGTAAAAGACAAAAAGCTTTGGGCACAGGCACTGCATAGTCACAGAAAGCACCCGTGCTTCTACAAGAATGCAACTGGTCCAGATATTTTGGACAGAATTACAATCATCCGTGATACTGAAGTTATTAAGAGGTCATGTCCTGAACTATCAAGTAAGAAGCAATACTAGAAACCTCACAGGTAGTCACATCTGGCTGAAGCATCCGATCCAACCCCATAGAGGACTCACCAACCCAGTGCATACAGCTCAACTGCATGTTCCTCCCCATTGTGGGCAGTGATCCTGTGCTCACCATGTCGCGATTTTAGAGCTTCCCTGTGGTCCCCTCACAGCAAACAACAGCAGAGCTCAGAGCAGGACACAGAGAATCATTCAAGCTGCACAGCCACAGGGAACACACCAAAAGGCACCTGGAAGATCCCGCCTCTTTGTCTGACTGGCAGGTCTGCCTCACGCCCTTGGCCAGTGACTCTTAGCCTTCCTCAGGTTAAAGTGAACTTCCTATGTAGGGCCACACCTTTTCAACATCTCAGGAGTGGTTTGCACTGACCCAGGGATTGATGACCAAATTTATCACCCAGGTTACTAACATTAAATATTGATATTTAGAAACAACAGTTTTAGCTAGGTACATGCCTGTAATCCTTGCACTTGGGTGGCAGGCAGATGAGTCTCTGAGTTCGAGGCTAGCCTGATCTACAGAGTGAGTTCCAGGTCAGCCTCTGCTATACAGAGAAACCCTGTCTCAAAAAAAGAAAGAAAGAAAGAAAGAAAGAAAGAAAGAAAGAAAGAAAGAAAGAAAGAAAGAAAGAAAGAAAGAAAGAAAGAAAGAAAACCTAACAAAAACAAACTCAGTGTTTTGTTTTTGTCTAAATCATGGGCTCAGGGAAACTGAAGCTCCCTTCTCAAACAACCTCATAAGAAAAGCTAGAATCATAATGGAATCACTGTTGAGCACTATTACTAGTCAGCACATTTTCGACAGTGGCAAATTAAAAAACAAAATACAGTTGGATTAATACAAATTGTTTAAATAAGCCTATCTCAAGTCATATAGAAAATGAATCTTTCTATGTATATAGAAAGGGTAGATAGCAGAATGTCCTGATAAAGGCTGTCAGCCCAGGGAAATTAGAAAAATCAAGGACTGGTGGGTTTCATGTGGCAGGATATTGTAGATGATCTTCAGTATATACGAGTATATTTAAGAAACAAGTACTTCTGAATGCCAGTTGAAAAAAACAAACAAATCACCTTTGTTTTATAAAATAAAATAGTACAAATACCAAAACAAAAGAACTGCTTTTTCATGACACTTCTATAGGTAGGTTGCAAAAAACACATATAGCCTAGATCAAAGGTGGATCAGAAAATCTCAAAAGATCAAGATCAAGAAAGGGTTTCTCACTTCAAAAGGTATAATTAAGAAATATCCCCCACAGTAAACAGGGCTATAGTTAGGGTTAGGGGAGTAGAGATTTTGGTAAGATCAGTATAAGGGATTTTAGGATTAGGATGCTTAGGAAATTAAGGGGTTTAGATAGGATTAGTGATTTAGAGGAAGTCCCAGGGTTAGAGTCATGTTTAAGGTTAAGATGGCCACCATTATTCTTGATGGTCCCACTGAATCAATAGTATCTCTGTTACACAATGAAAAAATGTCAGGGATTGGGTCAGTCTCAGGATTATGTCAAAATATTTGTTTGCTGTGCTATGTGTACTCAGCTTCTATCTCTTCGGCCATCTGCCTTCCTAGTCCTCTTTTTCACAATATCAAAATCTTTCCTGCCCCAATGAAAGTGCAATGTGAGTTATCCAAGAATCTAAATTTCCCAGATGGGAAATATCTTTACATTATTATGGGTCCCAGTTCACATACAACAGAAAAGTAAATATGACTCACAACATCACTTTTCCCAAGCTTACAAACACACTTCACCTAAAGAAATTCTTAAGATTATTAAAGAATGGCAGTAAAATGTCCTTGTTATTAGTTAGTACTTGCTGATCAATTTATTACCTACTCCTAGGTCAGGACACACCTCATCGCTCCTTAGGCTCAGGGAGAGCTTCTTTAAAAATCATAAGCCTAGCCAGGCGAGGCACGCATACACTGCCACCACCACACACATCACTGGGCACTTGTAAACCAGGAGAGTGCAGTGAGTTCCAGCCAACCTGGAAGACACAGTGAGATCTAGGGCAGCCGTAGACGATGCTGCAAGATCCTGTATCAAAACTCTCAGGTTAATAAACATCACCCACTACATGTATGCACACAAAGGACTTCAGTTTGAGAACAAATGTTGTAGGCAACATTTAAAAATTACTACAAGTCACTTCAACACAGCATCCTCTGATCACGGGACATGGACTCCTTTCTCAGAGGGAATATTAAATAACACTGGCCAACCTTACAGCTTTATAGTGATAACTGCAAACACTGTCAAAAAATATATGGGCCAAAAGTTTCGCCCCTGAGCTAACGGCTTGACTGCTGATGTTTCCACCCTTCTAAACCCCTCATGTATCCCTACTGCTTCAACTACACAATAGTACAGCAAGAACATATTTGGCATTTAGCAGTTTCCATGTGGTTTTAGGACTCAGATAGCTCTCACTGTTAGTCAATGTCCTCCCAGATTTATAAAGAACCTCGACAGCCAATCAGTAGTGGCACACACCTTTAATCCCAGAACTTGGGGGGGGGGGCAGAGGGAGGTGGATCTCTTGTGATTTTGAGGCCAGTCTGGTCCACAGAACAAGATCTAGGGGCAGCTAGTCCTAATGATGAAACTCTTTCTCAAAAAAAAAAAAAAAAAAAAAAAAAAAAAAAAAAAGAAGAAGCAAGCAAACCAAACAATCAAACAAAACACTCTTGACAAACATGCAAAATATCCCACCTGTCTCAAACCTAATCCAAAGCTATCCCCCTTACCAATCCATTGAAGACCCTTCCAGATCATCTTCCCCCATAGTCTCATCTCACCATAACAAGTCAACAGCACTTTAATTCCCAGCAAGCTCACTCCCTGATGGGTTAAGTCTGAGCCTCAGGAGTAACATTCTGCATTTAATTGCAAGGTAAAGCCCACCTCCAAATGTGTTTGTTTTTTAACTAAAAAATTGTATGTTGTGGTTTTAGTTGTCTAATCAAATCCTATTCATAGGACGTCTATTATGGAGGCCTTTAAAGAGAAAAAAAATCAAAACATATATATCTTTGTCTTTTCTAGACATCTTGGGACATTCATTCATATTACTTTATGGTAGTTCTCAAAGTTAAAAAGAAAATCTGGCCCATTTCCTGTAGTAAATTTAATTTTAGAGTCTGTCAACCTTTTAAATGCACTGCTCTTATTTTTAAAATATATGCATGCATACTTGAATAAGGCTCAGCCAAAGTTTCCATATTTCCATTCCCTGAGCACTCGATAACTGATTAGATGCCAGGCTCCCTGATTAACACATCAACTCCACGATCTCATTTGTTTAACAAATAAACTCTTGTCATCTCTGCCATCCCAGGCATAAGCTGCAGCCATTACAGTTGTCAAAGTGATACAAGTACCTGATACTGGTGCTGTGCAGAATCCCTAATGCCTAACACACACACACAAAAAAAAAAAAACACATACACACACATGTATCTAACTCAGCCCATGTTAATGTTAGCACACAATGCTGTGGGAGCTGTAGGGTTCACCATCTGTGGTAGCACAACAGGGAAAGCCATTATTAAGTGATATCAACTCACATTCCTTTCTACAGGTAGATGAACATTATCTTAACCACCCAGATACTTAATTCCCATCATAAATGCAAATTAAATTTCCGCAAACATGATAATCAGCATGTCACCAAAAAATTGAAATGCCTTTCTCCTGAATTCTTAAGCCTGTTGGTGGTGGCAAAAGCCTTTAGTCCCAGCACTCTGTAGGCAGAGACAGGTGGATCCTCTTGTAAGTTCAAGGCCAGACTTGTCTACAGAGCAAGTTCAAGAACAGCCAGGGCTACATAGAAAAAAATAACTGTCTTGAAAATCTAAAATAAATACAAAAATGTTGATTAAGTGCTGTTATACATTTTTTTTCACTCTTTTGAATTTCAGACTCAACAGATGGGCAATTCTACTTTGGTTTTGTTTTGTTTTTAAAGTAAAGTAACAAAGCTCTTCAAGGATCCGCTAAGTTACACCACCACCTTCCCAATGGCAAAACTGTGTTTCCAAGTTTCTCCAAAAGCAATTAGGGGAAAGAAAGGAAGAATACACTCGGGATGTAAAGAATGGTGAACCTCCATGATAAGACAATAAAAAAAAGTTGGTAGCCAGATCAGGACTAGCTTGTCCCTACAACACACACACACACACACACACACACACACACACACACACACACAAAGCTCTGCAAGACCCAGCTTCATTTCAAAATCTCTTCAGTCCTGAATATTCAACTGCCCATGTGTCTTCACCTCTCCACCAACCTCTCCTGACCTCTCATACTGGCAAGGCTCAACTGCTACTCATTTTCATTAATCCTTGTCTTAGTCAAGGTTCTATTCCTGCATCTTGACCAAGAAGCAAGTTCGGGAGGAAAGGGTTTATTCAGCTTAAACTTCCATGCTGCTGTTCATCACTAAAGGAAGTCAGGACTGGAACTCAAGCAGGTCAGGAAGCAGGAGCTGATGCAGAGGCCATGGAGGGATGTTTCTTACTGGCTTCCTACCCCTGGCTTGCTCAGCCTGCTCTCTTATATAAACTAAGAATACCAGTCCAGGGATGGTCCCAATCCACAAGAGACCCTCCCACTTAATCACTAATTGAAAAACATGGCCCACAGTTGGATCTCTTGGAGGAAATCCCCCAACCTAAGCTCATTTCTCTGTAATAACTCCAGCCCGTGTCAAGTTGACACACAAATCCAGACATATTTGACCCCTTGTCACTTGACACATCAATATATCACTATTAATCCTATACCCCTACTTCCTTATTCATCCCTAAGATCTAAATAACTTTACAAGTCTCATACTCTTTACATGTTAAAAATTCAATACCTTTAAAAGGTCCAATATCTTTTAAAATTCAAAGTACTTTAAAAATTCAATTTCTCTTAACTGTGGGCTCCACTAAAACACTTTCTTCCTTCAAAAGGGAAAAATATCAGGGCACAGTCACAATCAAAAGCAAAACTCAAACTTAAATGCTTCAATGTCTGGAATCCAACTCAAGAACTTCCAGGCTCCTCTGAGGGCTGGGGTCATTTCTCCCACTCTGCCCTTTGTAGCACACAACTTTTCTTCTAGGGTCCAGCTGCCTGTACTCCACTGCTACTGCTGTTCTTGGTGGTCATCTCAAGGCACTGGCATCTCCAAAACACTGCTGTTTTCTGCCATAACTAGGCTTTACATATAGCCTCTCATAGTCAATTTTTATGGTCCCAAGCCTCAGCTCCTATGCAATAACACCCTTCGGTCCTGGGCCATCAATTGCAACGGAGATTGCACCTTCACCAAAGGGCTTACATGGCCGGCCTTTCACAGTGCTGCGCTTCAGCTGTTCTTCTTGGCACCTTCACACCTTCAAAACTAGTACTGTCTGTGTTACACATATGCACATTATCAATTCCAACCACAGCACAAATTCCAACCACAGCACAAAGTACAGTTGTGGTTATCTCTGGAACACAGCCTCTGTACTCACAGAAAACACTTCCCAGAATATTTCAGCTCAGTGGTGCTGGGCTCTTCTTAATCACTGCTAATTTTTTTGTTCCAGCAAAGGAGCCATCAATAGTCACAGTAATGCAAAAGGTTTTGCTTTAATAGTTCTAGTATCTTGTTAATCTCAGCAGATTCTTCAGCCCCAGCTAACCAAAATCACAGAATCTTCACAATCAAAACAGCAACATCCCTGAAAAGAATCTTAAATTTTCCTTCTGAAATTTCACGAGCCCGGCCATCATTTTCTGAACTGCTCTCAACATATTATCATACAAGCTCCTACAGAAAATTCCACAGAGCTCTTAACAACCAATGCCTCTTCTAACCCAAAGTTCCAAACTCTTAGCACAGTCCTGCCCAAAACAAAGTCCCAGGTTGTCACGGGGATACCCGACTATGCTGGTACAAATTTCTCTTAGTCAGGGTTTCTATTCCTGCACAAACATCATGGCGAAGAAGCAAGTTGGGGAGGAAAGGGTTTATTGAGTGCATACTTCCATACATCTGTTCATTACCAAAGGAGGTCAAGATTGGAACTCAAGCAGGTCAGGATGCAGGAGCTGATGCAGAGGCCATGGAGGGATGTTTCTTAGTGGCTTGCTTCCCCTGGCTTCCTCAGCCTGCTCTCTTATATAACCTAAGACTACCAGCCCAGGGATGGCACCACCCAAAATGGGCCCTCTCCCCTTGATCACTAATTGAGCAAATGCCCCACAGTTGGAACTCATGGAAGCACTTCCCCAACTGAAGCTCCTTTCTCTGTGATAACTCCAGCCAGTGTCAAGTTGACACACAAAACCAGCCAGTACACTCTTTCACTCACTTGGCTGCCTTGTCTAAATTCAGTAAGAGAGCTATGCCTAACCATGCAGAGAGTTGAAATTTCATCGGTGCTTGATACGCCAGTGGTGCTCATGCTTCTTAAGAGATAAAGGAGTTAGGGATGAAAGCCTGTGTAAGGTGGAAAAGAGAGATGGGAGAAAGTGGAATTTAAATCAAATGAATAAATAATAAATAAATAAATAAATAATTTAGTGGGAAAGTAACAAACAAATACATATAAATAGAATGAAAATTAAGAAATCAGCCCATTATTTTTAAAATTTGCCCCATCTATATGCAGGTATAAGACAAGGAAAAAGGATTTTTGGCAAAATATCACCAAATGACCTCTCACTATAATTTACAGTTTCTGTATTCCTCTGATATGCTATGTTCTCAATTTTCTCTGGCTGCATACTGTCAAGACTTCCATGTTCTGGGTCCTATGAGAAAAAATTATTAAATACCATCTACATATTTCTATGACTTTCCCCATCTCAATTTCTGATATATTCCATATTCCTTCAAAAGAGAACATAGATTCTGTCCAGCAGCAAAATCATATATTGATACCATTTTTTGTTGCTGTTCTAACTTTCTATTCTGTTTCTGTGCTGGAATCCTGTGTGCAAAAGGATCTCAGGTAATAAATGGTTGTTGTGAATGCTTCTGTCAGACCACAGTTCACCACTTTGGGAGCTTAGTGTAGAAACTGAAGCTAAAAACTGAAGGTCAAGCATGGACAAACATTGTCTCCTGGCTTGCTGTCCTGCTTGGTCAGTGTCCCATGCGCAGGTAGCTCTCTCATGCATCCCAGACCCACTTGTTTATGAATATTGTCACCCTCAGTGGAAGAGCCTTCCCACATCAATCATCAACACTATCTCACACAGATAGAGCAACCAGCAATTATGACAAAGGCACATCTTCAACTGAGGCCCATTCAGATGACTGTAGCTCTGGAATATTGAAATGTTGGCAGCTTCACCTCTCTCCTGACTACCTCTCCATGTGGATTGCTAAGATTATGTCTTCCTGCCATCCTCTTATCCTAGCTTTCAACATTAGCCAGCATTCCCTCTTGAACATACCCAACAAACAGAGAAGTAAAAGGGGCAAAACTCAGTCAACACTCTCTGATAATCTAGACAGCAAACTATAACCCAGTAATAACTTCCCTTCCCAACTAGACAAACTGGGAAACCTTACCTAACCTAAAATAGCCACAAATGCTGATGCCTAGACACCAGCACAGAAAGATAAGGTATTCCAGCCAGGAAAATAATTCAACATCCTCTGATTTTTAATACTCTGCCTCGCTTCATACAACCTCTTTTGCATCAGTTAGTTTAGTTTAGTTTCTCAAGAAATATTAGGGAAGGAGGAGGAGAAAGAGAAGGAGAAAGGAGATGATGAGGAGGAGAAGAAGGAAGAGAAGAAGAAGAAGAAGAAGAAGAAGAAGAAGAAGAAGAAGAAGAAGAAGAAGAAGAAGAAGAAGAAGAAGAAGAAGAAGATCAATAAACATAAAGGTCTAGAAAATATTTCCACAGAAAATAATAAATGAAAACTTTCCTAAACTAAAGAAGATGACTGTTAATGTACAAGAAGCATCGAAAATACCAAACAGATTGGGAAAGTGTCTCTTTGCCACAATCAAAACACTAAAGATAATTTAAAGACATATAAAAAAATAAAACTACAGGAGTAAAAATAACAAACTAAACAAAATAAAAATAATTAATGTAAGAAATCAGAACTATTAGATTCATATCCATCTTCTTTTTTTTAAGGATTGAATTCATTATTTATACAAAGTTGTCAGTACATGTATTCCTGCAGGCCAGAAGAGGTCACCAGACCCCATTACATATAGTTATGAGCCACCATGTGGTTGGGAAGAATTGAACTCATGGCCTGTGTAAGAATAGCCAGAGCTCTTAACCTTTGAGCCATCTCTCCAGCCCTAACCCTGTCTTCTTAATGTATATTATAAAAGACAAAAAGCTTTGGACCCAGGTGCTGCATAGTCACAGAAAGCACTCATGCTGCTACAGGAAAGCAATTGGTCCAGATGTTCTGGACAGAATTACAATCAACCGCGAAACTTAAGGTATTTATATTTCATGGCCTGAATTAGCAGGTAAGAAGCAGCAATAGAAACCTGACAGGAAGTCACATCTTAATGATGCTTCCGATCCATAGAGGATCCACAACCCCAACACCCTTTGCTCAACCACATGTTCCTCCCCATTGTGGGAAGTGATCCTGTACTCACCATGTCTTGATTTCAGAATTTCCCTGAGGTCCCCTCACAGCACACAACAGCAGAGCTCAGAGCAGGAAACAGAGAAGCATTCAAGATGCACACCAACAGGGAACACCTCAGAAGGAGAAGCTGAGGGTGAGAGTGAAGAAGATCAATCAGCATAAATATCTAGAAAACATTTCCAATAAAATCATAAATGAAAAATTTCTTGAACTAATGGAGGTGCCTGTTAGTGTAAAAGAAGCATCCAAAATATCAAACAGATTGTAGAAAAGTGTCTTTGCTGCACAATAATCAAAACAGCAAACATCAAAGGAAAACAATATAAATAACTACTACATAAATAACAAAACTAAAGAAAAAAAATAGCCTGGGACGTAGCCCCGTCCATCCCACAGCCTTTGACACCAGCCAGCTGCAACCTGATTATTTA
Organism: Apodemus sylvaticus; assembly: GCF_947179515.1. Taxonomy (NCBI): domain Eukaryota; kingdom Metazoa; phylum Chordata; class Mammalia; order Rodentia; family Muridae; genus Apodemus; species Apodemus sylvaticus. The sequence continues at coordinate 1,426,422 of NC_067493.1, read as the reverse complement.
TGTTCCTTGGGAAAGCGCCAGCCCAGACCTCTGTAAACTCTACCAGGTCTTTGTCATGTCACAGCCCAGCCTGTGTCATTAAGGAACAGGATGCAGTTTATTGGCCTGTGAATTCCCTACCTGTCTCACCAGCTCACAGCCAGAAGCCAGGGCCGGGAGCATAGCCCAGTGATCCAGGGCAGCCAGGCTCGGCTTCTGTTCCCACAGGAGGGTCTGGCCAGGAGTCAACTGTGCCCACCTGGAGGAGCACAGAGAGGGTTTGCACTCTGCCCCGCTGCAAACTTTCCAGAGCGGGAAACCTGCGCCTTGCCTGGCCACTGTTCCTGCCCGGAGCACAGAGAGAGTTTGCACTCTGCCCTGCTGCAAACTTTCCAGAGCAGAGTGGGAAGCCCGCGCCTTGCCCGGCCATTGTCCCTGCTCAGAGGAGAACAGAGAGGGTTTGGACTCCGCCCCACTGCAAACTTTCCAGAGCAGGAAGCCTGTGCCTTGCCCAGCCACTGTCCCTGCCTGGACCACAGAGAGAGTTTGCACTCCGCCCCACTGCAAACTTTCCAGAGCAGAGCCAGAAGCCCGCGCCTTGCCCGGCCATTGTCCCTGCCGGGAGGATCAGAGAGAGGGTTTGCACTCTGCCTTACTGCAAATTTTCCAGAGCGGGAAGCCTGCGCCTTGCCAGTCCACTTTCCCTGCCCAGAGCACAGGGAGGGTTTGCACTCCGCCCCACTGTAAACTTTACAGAGCAGGAAGCCCCCCCCCCCCGCCCCCCGTCTTGCCCGGCCTCTCCAAACTTACAGACTGCTTCTGTGGAGACGACGGGAGGATAGCGCGGTGTGACTTGAGAGATCACAGACACCCGCAGCACGGAGAACTATCTTCATCTGGATGCGCATGCGAATGCGGTCCCGTTCCACAATTCCAGGCCGGGCTGCTCAGAGCCCGGGAAGCTCAGCAATCGCAGCAGTCACTAAATGCACGCACTAACCTCCTTCTTGCCTCTGCCATACCTCTGACCAATGCGCACATTCTAACTCCCAGCCCACTTTCATTCATAAAATAGAAGACAGGAAATGACGACATTCCAGGAGGCTGCGTGCAGGGCGGGCGCTGCGGTGATGTCAGGGGTGGGGCCAGCGGTTGCCGGGTGACGGACAGGGACGCCAACATGGCGGCCGCCAGGGGCTGAGGTGTAGGGTCACGAGGCGGGGGCAGGGCTCGGGGGACGTCAGGGGGCGTGGCCAGCGGTTGCTGGATGACAGTCAGGGAATCCAACATGGATCCCTCCCTGGGCTGAGATTGATGGGTGAGGGGCGGGGTTGCCGTGATGTCAGGGGCAGGGCCAGCAGTCTCTGAGTGACTGACAGTGATGCCAATTTGACATTTTCACTGAATTTGAAGAACTATATAAAAATGTGTGTTAAAATTGAAGAATTTGATGTAAAATAATACACATGAAAGTGTACACATAGATAATACATCAATACTACTTGACAAACCATGTAAAAAAATTCTAATCAAATTGATAGCTTTCATGGAAAATACTTCTTATAAAATTGATGAAATGTACAGAAAATTTATTTAAAATTAAGATTTGGCATTGAAAATAAATACACATAAAAAGTTGACAAAGAAAACTAAATGTATAGGCAAACTTAATTTTAGGAAAAAATTGAAAAATAAAGTGTTAAAATTGAAGAATATGTTGGAAAATAATGAAAAAAGATAAATCATCTTTACTAAATCAAGCACTTACAAACATTTTCTTATTAAATTAATGATTTTCATGGAAAATATTTCTGATAAAATTGAAGCAGTGTATAGAAAAATAGTGTTAAGGATTTTTCATGGGAAATTATTCAGATAGTATTGTGTACATAAAAACATCTCTAAATAATTGAAAAATTAAATAGAAATATTTTCTGATAAAATTAAAATTTCTCTTAACTAATATTCAAGTAATATTGAAGAAATATATATAGATATGTGTTAAAATTGAAGAATTAGTTGGAAAATAATAATAGTAAAATAGTAAACATAGAAAATATACTTAGAACATTGTCCAAGAACCTAGAAACAATTTTAATAAAATTGAAGATTTTGATGGAAAATATTTCTAATACAATTGGAGTAATATGCAGGAAATGTATTATAATTTAAAATATCAGTAAAGATAATACAGATAAAATATTAGACATATAAAATATTACTAAACTAATCGAAAATGGTAGTAGAAACATTTACTGAAAATATTTGTGAAAAAATTAAGTAGAACTTGAAATAGTGAAGGTATTAATTGAAAAATAATACAGATAAATGGTAGACATTGAAGGGAGCTAGGATTTCTCATAATCCATAGTTGAAGCAGCAGGCTGACTTAGAGCCCGGTCAAACTAGACAAGCTTGAAGCAAGGTTGTGATTGAGTCATTCCACAAACAGACCGGCCATAAAAGATAAGGGGCGTGCCTTGGAAAACTCCTATGTGTCATACACCACCTGGACTGGAGTCTCCTGTCTCCTGTTTCTTGGATGCAGTTTACAAACGTTGAAGTGACCTTCCTGCTAACAAAATAAATCGCCCTCCTACATTGCTGACAGTCCGAGCTGTATGTATGCCAAAAAGCCCCCTCTGCATGCCAGAATCCCCCGTCAATGTTTGGATCAGCAAATCATGTGTGACCACGCCAAAACCCCTTGACTTTTCCTATATTAACCCCTAACTTTTGAGCCTCAGGGTCGACTCCTTAGTCTCCTGTGTGAGATACATGTCAGCCTGGAGCTCTGATAATAAACTGCCTCGTGTGTTTCTATCAAGTTGGTCTCTCATGTTTCCTTGGGTGTACGCTATCCCGAGAATGGAGTGTGGGGTCTCCCCAAAAAGGAGGTCCTATATTTGGTGGCCCGTACAAGGATATAGGTGGCACCCAGTAACCTCGAAGACCCCCTTGGAGGTATGCTTGTGCGTGTGTGTGCTGGCAATGTTTTCGTTTTAAATGCCCTGAGTGTCTGAGTGCGGCACCTCTGTGTGTGTGTTTTGGTTTCAGTTTGTTAACAGATAGGAGTGGAAGCAGAATTCCACTCCGCAGTTTGTTTGCAGCTGCCGCTGCGGGCCATAAGGACCCAGCTGCTGCAGTGGGAGACATCCTAGAGTCCCGGAGGCTGCAACCTTGGAGGACTCTCCAAGGGTGAGAGACAGTCAGGGGGACCTGACTGTGGTTTTCAGGAACGAAGGGGACAGAGTGCTTCTTCTACCGAGAAGGGAGTGGAAGCAGAATCCCACCCTGTCAGAAGTTGTGTTTGGCTGTTTAAGTCCAGACACTGATGAGTGTGCTTGGACGTGCTGGTGTTTATTGTTTGTGTTTTGTTCTTGTACCTTTTTTTTTTTTATTTTGTCATGGGGAAGACAGTGACAACACCTTTGTCTTTGACTAAAGACCATTGGATGGAAATTAGGGCAAGAAGACGGAATTTATCAGTAGATATTAAGAAAAAACAGTGGCAGACCTTTTGTGCCTCGGAATGGCCTGATTTTGGGGTAGGATGGCCGCCCATAGGAACTTTTGGTTTGCCTACCATTAGGGCCGTGAAGGCCGTTGTTTTTCACGAAGGACCAGGATCACATCCAGACCAACAGCCATACATCACGGTATGGGAGGACTTGGCGCGATCCCCACCTCAGTGGGCCCAACCATTCCTCCCACCCCGTCATTCCGGCTCCAGGATCCTGGCTGCCAGAGGAGATGCTGCAGATAAGAAAATGAAACTGAAGCCTAAGGAGGGGGGCAAGCGCAACACTCCACTAGCACCTGATCCTAAGATCTACCCTGAAATAGAAGAACCCCCTGAGTGGCCTGCTCCCCCACCCCCACTTACCTTGCAGCCCCACTACCAGAACCCCAAACCTCAGCTCCACTGGACCCCTTCTAGCTCCAGTCCCTGGGGCTGGAGGAAGGGGTCCCACTGCAGGGACAAAAGTCGACGGGGAGCCACCTCCGAAAGACTGACCGACTCCATTGTAGTGTTCCTGGGTGTGGCGCTTCCCCTTAGGGCTGGACCACCTCCAAATCCAGATGACCAGGATGGTTGACAACTTTTACAGCAGTGGCCTTTCTCTTCCTCTGATTTTTATAACTGGAAAGTTAATGTCCCTCCCTTTTCAGAAAACCCTGCAGGGCTTACAGGTCTAATAGAGTCCCTGATGTTTTCGCATCAGCCTACCTGGGATGACTGCCAACAACTTTTACAAACCTTGTTCCCCACTGAGGAGAAAGACAGAGTTCTCCTCGAAGCTCAGAAGAATTCCTGGGACAATGCTGGATGTCCTGTCCAGACTCCGGCTGGGATAGATGAAGGATTCCCCCTGATGTGTCCTCAATGGGACTATAACATGGCACAAGGTAGGGAACAGCTGTCCAATTACCATCGGGCTCTAGAGGCGGGTCTCAAGGGTGACACACAAAGGCCCACAAATCTGGCTAAGGTGAGAGAGGTCATGCAGGCACTGACTGAACCCCTTTCAGTCTTTCTGGAGAGGCTCATGGAGGCTTACAGAAGGTACACCCCTTTTGACCCCATGTCTGTAGGGCAGCGAGCCTCTGTGATTATTGCCTTTATTGGGCAGTCAGCTCCTGACATCAGAAAGAAATTGCAGCGGATTGAGGGACTGCAAGATTGTACTGTAAGGGGTGTGGTTAGAGAGGCTGAGAAAGTGTACCACAAGAGGCAGACAGAGGAAGAGAAACAAGAAAGAGAAAAGAGGGAGAGGAGAAAAGACAAAGCAAGAAAAGATTTTGAATAGAATACTGGCCGCAGTAGTAGACAGAGATAAAAGAGACAGGATTTGGCAGTCAGGGGACCTGGGAGACAGAAAATCGCAGGGGACAAGGAGACCCAGAAGAGATAAACCGCACTTGGAAAAAGATCAATGTGCACACTATAAAGTCAAAGGGCACTGGGCTCAACCTTTTACTCTAAGGTAGTGTCTGTCTTTGTCACTGAGGTGTATTTCCAGTATGCAGCAAAATGCTGGGTCTTGTTTGCATAGCCAGTCCATTAGTCTGTCTGTTTATCGGCCATTGATATTAATAGATATTAAGGAATAGTGATTGCTGCTTCCTGTTATTTTTATGTTTGCATGGTTATCTTATTTTGGGCTTTTTGAAAGACTACTTTATTGCTTTTTCTAGGGTGGGGTTTCCCTCCTTGTGTTGGTATTTTCCATTTATTATACATTTTAGGGCTGAATTTGTGGAAGTATATTGTGTATATTTGTTTTTGTCATGGAATATGCTGTTTCTACATTTATGTTAAGGTTGAGTTTTGCTGGGTATAGTAGCCTGGGCTGGCATTTGTGGTCGGTTAGGGTCTATATGACACCTGCCCAGGATCTTATGGCTTTCATATTTTCTGATATGAAGTCTGGTGAAATTCTGATAGACCTGTGTGTATATGTTACTTGACCATTTTCCTTACTGCTTTAAATATTCTTTCTTTGAATTGTGCATTTGGTGCATAGATTATGTGAGAGTAGAAATTTATTTTCTAGTCCAGTCTATTTGGAGTTCTTTAGTCATCTGGTATATTCATGGGCATCTCTTTCTTAAGGTTAGGGAAGTTTTCCTCTGTAATTTTGTTGAAGATATTTGCTGGCCCTTTAGGTTGGGAATTTTTGCTCTCTCCTCTATCTATTACCTTCGATTTGGCCTTCTCATTTTGTCCTGGATTTCCTGGATATTTTTGGTTAAGAAATTTTTGCATTTACATTTTCTTTGACTTTTCTGTCAGTATTTTCTACGGCATCTTCTACACCCGAGATTCTTTCATCTCTTTCTTGCATTTTATTGATGTTTGCATCTACGACTCCCGATCTCTTTCCTAGGTATTCTATCTCCAGGGTTGTCTCCCTTTATGAATTCTTTATTGTATCTATTTCCATTTTTAGATCCTGGATGGTTTATCCAATTCCTTCCCCTTTTTATTTGCCTTTTTCTGAAAACCATTAAGGGATTTTTGTGTGCCCTCATTAAGGGATACTGGATGTTTTCCTGTGTTCTGTATTTCTTTAAGAGAGTTATTTATGCTCTTCTTAAAGTCCTCTATTATCATCATGAGATATGATTTTAAATCAGAGACTTCCTTTTCTTGTGTGTTGGAGTATCCAGGGCTTCTTCTGGTGGGAGAACTAGATGTTGATGATACCAATTTGCCATGGGTTCTGTTGCTTATGATCTTGCCCTTGTGTCCTGCTCTCTGGTTATCTCTGATGTTAACTGATCTGTCTCTGATTGAGGCTTGTCTCTCCTGCGAGTCTGTGTGTTAGTACTCCTGAGAGAACAGTTCTCTCCAGGAGAAATTTTTGTATTGAAATAATTGGCACATAATCAGATACCTCCAAGGTGCAGACAGAATCCAGAAGGATTCTGTCCCCAGTTGTCCCTTGGTTCCTGGGTTCTGATGGCTCTGTGTGGATGTCTCATGGTCCGGGGATTTGAGCAGAAGTGGAGTCTCACCTGAGCTTACAGGTGTGATGGAATTTCTGTGAGATCAACTCTCTCCACATAGAATTTGGATATGGAGCACTGTGGCGGGGGATCAGCTCTGGGTGCAGGCAGAGAATAAAAGGATCATGTCCCAGTCTGCTGCTCAGTTACTTTGAATTGAGTGCTCTGTCTGGGTCCCTTTGAGCAGAAGTGTATTCTTACCTCTACTCACAGGCTTGTCAGAACTCCTGGAAGACCCACTCTCTCACTGCAGTATTTGGGTTTCGAGAACTGTGATCATTTGTGACCATTAAGAAAATTTTATTTTTTTGTCTAAATTGTTTGGAGATTTATAGGCTTCTTGTATATTTATGGCCAGCACCTTTTTAAGTTGGTGAAGGATTTTTTTTTAATGATTTTATTGCTGACCTTTTTCTAGTATTTTGAGCTGTGTGTTGGAGGATTGAGACATGCTATTGGAGACAGGGGGTAAGAGAAATGGGATGGGTAATTCTGGGATGGTGTGCCAGGAGAGAGCTAAGAACTGGACTGAAAAAATGAAAGTAATAAAAACGAAAATAAATAAATAAATAAATAAATAAATAAATAAATAAATAAGACTGAAAGATCTCCCATATTCAAGAATATGTAAACTTAACATAATATGAGGACAATAAACTAAAAGCAATCATCAGATTTAATACAAGCCCCCTCACATTTTTGACCTGTCCAGCAGGTCCAGTTATTCCCGGGTCCCGAAGGGGCACTACCTGAGGGTCAAAAATGGGAGGAAGAGAGAAAGGAAGCCAAGCACGCTAACAAAGTCAGAGTCAGTCTGGGTTGTGTCATGGCTTCATTTAATGTCCGGGAGGTAAGTGGGTTTTAAGGCTTACAGAGAAGGAAATAACCTTCACACCAGACAAAGGAGGGAAGGGCAGAGACACCCCTAGGGTTCGAAGCAGGAAGCAAGCGAGGAGGTCATCTGGTCATCTGGAGAGGACACCCGGAGTTAACGCAGGCAGGTACATTTCGTGGTTAGGGCAGGAACATCTTGTGGTATTCTCGGAATCTTCTCACACTGATAGCTCAAGGAGAAGGCTCTAGTTATTTGTTCTTATATTTTAGCAGCCAACACCTTAGGGCCATGAGTAAGCATTAGTCCAAATAGCTCAGGATGGTTTCCCACACATTTTCAGCTTAATTTTTTTGCAGATACTTCAAGGACAGTACTCAATTTCATAGGGGGAAAAAACCTCTAAGATATCTAAAACATTCTTGGAAAATAATTGAATTCTTGGAAATAAGACCATCCTTTATTTTAAGTTTTATTTTTTAAAAGATTTATTTATTTATTGTATGTAAATATCCTGTAGATGTCTTTAAGAAACTCCAGAAGAAGTTGTCAGATCTCATTTTAGAAGGTTGTGAGCCACCATGTAGTTTCTGGTATTTGATCTGCATAGAGTAGTGGGGTGTTGTTAGATTTGAGGCATTTAGACCACACTTGGATTCAGTCATGTGGGGTACACTGTGGTTAATTCAGTTATAGAATAGGTTGGAAATTGCTGAGGGACAGATGAGTGCTGTTTGGGAAATGGAGGATTTGGACATTTGTTGACAAATATGGATACACAACTGTTGGGGAGTGTCTAGTGAGATGGGTGTCTCACAGTCTGACTTACAGAGCATGGGATACAAAGAATGCACTATACCCTTTGTTTTCATCTCTCAGTCACAGTGTCAGATCTGAGTCATCTTGTTTTCCTGATCGCTGTCCGCAGGCATCATCTCCAAGCAAGACCGTCCTGAGAACGTCCCTCCCGTCCTGAATCTCCACATGCTGAAGGTGACCCTGGAACTGCCTTCTAACAAGTTCATGCGGCCAAAGCCTAGGAAAAAAGTGGACATCTCAAGTCTTCTGCTGCCAACGTGATGGGCTGGCTCTTCTCTCCATCCTGACCCAGGTCTCCACAGCTAACACATTTGAAAATAAAGCACAGCACTTTCCCATTGTTCTGACACTGACAAATCTCAGTGGCTGAGACCTCTGGCTTTTGAAAGGGAGGTGATCAACATTTGTGTCCCAGGAGAGTCTCCCGGGATGGGCCTCTCAGCTTCTGTTCAGTAGAGGAAGAGCATTAACAGGAAGAAAAAGCCTGTTCCCCATGACATACACAATCCCTTGTCTGAACAGTCTAGTGAATATGGGAGAGCTCTGGGCATCCCCTATAATGTCACCAGTGATGTCACAACACCCGCTGCTCTCAGATCTTTCAATTAGTCCCTAGAGAGTTCACCCATATTTATGTGTGCTAGATGGAGGAGGAGTCAACTTGAGAGTGAGAATGGAGAGCTTATAGAAATGAGAGAGAGGCCAAAGTAAGCTGGCTTTCCATCTCACTGTAAACCAGCAAGGAAAATGTGGTCCTGGGAAAGGCACAGTGAGTCATGGAACAGTAATGTGAAAAATTCCTGGATTAGGCACACTTTAGCCAGGCTTTCCAGTAATGCATAAACATACTTGTTTGTTTTGCTTTCTTTTTTGTGCTTTCTTTTCTTTTTCTAGTGTGTCCTTTCTTTGTCAGTGTCAGCTCAAAAAAGAGGAGGTGACTAAAGGCAGAGAGTTACAAAATCTTCTGCCCAGATTCTCTGGATGTTGATCTTTTAAAAGCCCTGGTTTGTCTGGAACTGTTTGGGGTCCCATTAGATCCCTTCCTCCACTTTTTCCACTCTGACTTACATCCAGTCTCAGTAAGTCAGTGACGCTCCATAAATTATGAATCAGTTGTAGGAGCAGGTATAGCTTGGAGATAGATTTTAAGGAAGAGGTGTCTGATAGTAGAAAAACAAATGACTAGAATTGTGGGGCAAGGTGGTGTCCTATTTTCTCCTCAAGAAAACTTTACAACCAGATTTCTCTTTGTTCAATCATCTTTATTTTTGATCAGTTTTCGCTGAAGATCTCCAGGCAGCTCTCTTCCTCTCTATGTGCTGCCTGTGACATTTCTCCAAGCAATTCTCTCTTGCCATTCTGAAAACTTTACCTTGATAGTTTTTTTTTTCTTGCAGCTCATAGGCCCAGTCACTTATATTATATATAAATGCAGTAAATGACTTCTGCTCTCTTTTTGATTATCATATAAATCAGAATCCTGTGAACCTAGCCCCTTGCTACTTAGGAGAGAACAATTACTTATTTCCCTTAAACTCAGCGAAATAATTTAGAGATCTGCTTGCCTCTGTTAAGCACAAATGATAAGCATGCTGAGGGTACCCTTTCTAGAAATTACAAATTCTACAGGACCTGGATCTACCCTTGCTCTGTGCCAGGCTGATCCTGAACTCAGTATATATATATATATATATATATATATATATATATATATATATATATATATATATATATATATATCCAGAACATGCAATGTAGCTTTACACAGACCAGTGATGAAGAATATCAAAGTCATGTTTGGTAAAAGATAAGGAATCATGTTGATCTCATCAACAACAAAAAGCAATACCAGAAAAAACTCATATCTTCTTGATGGTATTCTAAAACAAGGCACAGTGATGAATAAGGGAGATGCTGGAAACATAAAATATTAATTGCAGTAAAGTTTGTACTATGGGACATGCTAAACTTATAAATAAATGTCTTGATATAAGCCTCATAAATGAGGGATCTGTAGAGCTGAATAAAATTTAAGAATTTTTAGACATTGGGCACTATGATATGCTAGGATATGCTAGGATATGATGGGATATGATGTGATATGATATATTTTGTATTTTAGTAAATCAATAAGGAGCTTGATCTACCTCTTAATGCCATCCTTGAACTATATTGTAGTCCTATTGAATAAGACACTATAAAATAATATTGGAGATGTAATCCAGCAGATACATTTTTTCTTAAACTACATATAAAATATACAACATATTCTCCTTATTTTTATTATTTAAAACCAGTTTATACATCAATCATCTTAATAATATCGTGTACTTTGAGAAGAAAATAATACATCAAAAATTTTGTTTAACTTTTATACTTATATCTTTTCATACCTTGAAATTATCATTAATGAATACTTAACCATGTCTGTAGCTCAGGATTCTTTATCTAATATTGAGAATTAAATTATTTCAAAACATATATGATTTTTTTTTGTTTTTTTTTCAAGACAGGGTTTCTCTGTATAGCACTGCCTGTCCTGGAACTCAATCTCTAGACCAGGTTGACCATGAGCTCAGAAACTCACCTGCCTCTGCCTCCCAAGTGCTGGTATTAAAGGTGTGTGCTACCATTGCCCAGCAGCATATATGATATTTTTTGTGAATTAGGCATAGAAAACAAGCACAAAATATTAATACCTGAACCCTTAAGGATTATATAGTTACATTCTCAAAACGTGACCATATTATTGGACACAAAACAAACTTCAGTAGATACAAGGAATTTGCATTAATCCCTATGGGACTACCATGGATTTAGGCTGGTATTCAATAATGAAAATAACAACAGAAAGCCCACATATACTTGGAAACTTAACAACTATCTCCTCTATAAAAACTTGGTCAGAAAATAAATACAGAAATAAATAAATCAAAGTTTTTTTTTAATTCAATGAGTTTAAAGGCGTGGCAGATCCAAAGTATAGTACAACATGAAAGCAGTGCTAAGAGAAAACTCATAGCTCTGAGTGCCTCCATAAAGAAAGTGGTGAGAACATACACTAGTACCTTAACAGATCATCTGAAAGCTGTAGAAGAAAAAGAAGCAAATATATACAAGAGGAATAGACAGCAAGAAATATTCAAACTCAGGGATGAAATCAACCAAGTAGAAACAAAAAGAAATATACAAAGAACCAAGAAAACCAGGAGCTGGTTCTTTCAGAAACTCAGCAAGATAAACACTTAGCCAGACTAACCACACGGGACAGAGATAGTATTCAAATTAACACAGTAACAAATGAAAAGGGAGGCATAACGACAGAAAGTGAGGAAATTAAAAAAATAATTTCTTAAGATCCTACTATAAATGCCTATATTAAAAAAATTCACAGAGAAAAAGGAGGGAGGTGATTGGAGAATGTGTGGAGAAAAGAAGGTTTACGGGACTTATGGGGAGGGGGGATCTGGGCAAGGGAAATCATTTGGAATGTAAACAAAGAACATAGAAAATAAAAATATTAAAAAAAAAAAAAAAACTCGAAAGGTTGAGTAAATAGATTAATTTCCTAGACAGAAAACTGGTGACAAAGATAATCAGAATGAGGTAAAACATCTAAAGAGTCCCAGAATATTTAAGGAAATAGAAGCAGTCATTAGAAACTTCTCTATCAAATAACAAAGCCAAGGTCCAGATGATTTTAGTTCAGAAATGTATCAGACCTTCAAAGGAGATCTAATAACATTTTACACTATTCCATAAAATAGAAACAGAAGGAATACTACCCAATTATTTCTATGAAGTTACAGTTACACTGATACTTAAACCACAACAAGACACGGTAATAAAGAAAAGTACTCACCAATTTCCCTTGTGAATGTCTATGCAAAATTTCGCAATAGTATACCCACAAACCAAATCCAAGAACACATTTAAATGACATTCCAACAAGAACAAGTAGGCTTAATCTCAGGGATTCATGGATGGTTCAATATGGAAATGCATCAACATAATACAAAATATAATCAAATTAAAAAATAAACAACCAACATGACCATCTTATTGAATGGTGATAAGTCATTTGACAAAATTCAACACCCCTGCATGGTAAAAGTGGTACAAAGATGAAAAATTCAGGATTCATACCCAAACATAGTAAAAGTAATATGCAGCAAATAAATAGCCAATATCAAACTAAGTGGAGAGAAAATTGACGCAATTCTACTAAAATCAGGCACTAAATTAGACTGCCTTCTCGCTCCTTATCTATTCAATATAGTACTAAAAGTTCTATCCAAAGGAATTAAACAACAAAAGGAGGTGAAAGGGATAAAATTTAGTAAGGAAGAAGTCAAAGTATCACTATTTGCAGATGATATGATAGTATAGTTACGTGACTCCAAAAATTTCACCAGAGAACTCCTTAATCTGATAAACAACTTCAGAAAAATGTCTGGATAGAAAATTAACTAAAATAAATAAGTAGCCTTCCTCTACACAAAAGATAAAAAGGCTGAGAAAGAAATTAGTGAATAACAACCTTCACAATATTGTCAAATAATATAAAATGCCTTGGTGTTACTCTAACAAAGAAAGTGAATGATCTGTATGACAAGACTTCAAGTCCCAGGAAGAGAAATCAAAGAAGACCTCAAAAGGTGGAATGGTTTCCCATGATCATGGATTGACAGGATTAATATATTAGAAATGGCCATCTTGCAGAAAGCAACATATGGATTTGGTGTAATCCCCATCAAAATTCCAAATCAATTCATAAGAGTTAAAAAGAGCAATGTGTAAATTCATCTGGAATAACTAAAAACCCAGGATAGTGAAAACTATTCTCAGCAGTAAAAGAACATGTGCGGGAGTCATGGTATCTGACCTTACACTGTATTACAGAGCATTAGCGATGAAATATGTTTGGTATTGGTAAGAGTCAGGAAGATTGTTCGATGGAACAGAACTGAAGTGACAGAAATTAAGACACACACACCTATGGTCGTTTGATCTTTGATAAAGAAGCTAAAATTATCCAGTGAAGAAAAACAAACAAACAAACAAAAAAAAAAAACAAAAAACAAAAAACAAACAAAAAAAAACCTCAGCATTTTCAAGATATGATGTTGTTTCAACTAGTGGTCAGTATGTAGAAGAATGCAAATTGATTTATTCTTTTCTCCCTGCACAAAGGTTACGTTCTAATGGATCAAGGATCTCTGCATAAAGCCAAATACACCGAATCTAATGGAAAAGAAACTAGGGAAGAGCCTCAAACACATACGCACAGGGAAAATTTTCCTGAGCAGAACACCAATGGCTTTAGCTCAAAGATTACAAATAGAAAAATTTGTCCTCATAAAACTGCTTTCAATAGAACAACACAGCAGCCAACAGATTTAGACAAGATCTTATGAATCATACAAACGAGAGAGAGCTAATATCCAATATATAAAAAGAACTTAGGCAAATAGATGGAGCTAGAGAACATCATACTAAGTGAGGTAATCCAGACTCAAAAGGTGAATCATGGTATGCACTCACTAATAAGTGGATATTAACCTAGAAAACTGGAATACCCAAAACATAATCCACACATCAAATGAGATACAAGAAGAACGGAGGAGTGGCCCCTGGTTCTGGAAAGACTCAATGAAGCAGTATTCGTCAAAACCAGAACAGGGAAGTGGGAAGATGTGGGTGGGAGGACAGGGGGAAAGAAGGGGGCTGATGGGACTTTCGGGAAGTGGGGGAATAGAAAAGGGGAAATCATTTGAAATGTAAATAAAAAAATATATCAAATTAAAAAAAAATAAGGCTGCTATGAACATAGTGGACCATGTGTCCTTATTACATGCTGGGGTGTAATGTGGGTATATGCTCAGGAGTGGTATAGTGGGGTCCTCTGGTGGTATTATGCCCAGTTTTCTGAGGATCTGCCAGACTGATTTCCAGAGTGCTTGCACCAGCTTGCAATCCCACCAGCAGTGCAGGAGTGTTTCTCTTTCTCCACATCCTCTCCAGCATCTGCTGTCACCTGAGTTTTTGATCTTAGCCTAACCAGGTGTCCCTCAACAGACGAATGTATACAGAAAAGGATTTACATTTTCACAATGGAGTTTTATTCATGTATAAAAAAGACTGAATTCATGAAATTTGCAGGCAAATGCATGGAACTAGAAAATAGCATCCTGAGTGAGGTAACCTAGACACAAATTTACACACATGGTATTCACTCACTGGTAAATGGATATTAGCCCAGTAGCTCACTCTATCCAAGATACTACTCCCAGAACAAATGACGTTTCAGAAGAAGGAAGACCAAGGTATGAATGCCTCAGACCAGAGAATGAATGAAAGGCCATCCAGAGACTACCTCATGATCCATTCCGTATACAGTCATTCAAGCCAGACACTACTGCAGATGCAAAGAACTGCTTGTTGACAGGAGCCTGATCTAACTGTCTGATGAGAAGCACGGCCTGAGTCTGAAAAACACAGACAAACATTGGATTCAGCATGGGTTTCCTAATCGAAGTTTTAGAAAAAGGACTGAAGGTGCTGAAGGGCTTTGCAACCTGCAATGCACCATACAATGGAAATATGAAAGTGCACTCGAATGGTGCTGGACTAACTGGATGTCTCCATGTAGAGGAATAAAAATAGATCCATACTTATCATGCACAAAACTAAAGTCCAAGTACATCAAGAAACTCAATATGAAACCGGATGCACTAAATCTCATGGAAGAGAAGGTGGGAAATACCCTTGATTGTAGGCAAAACAAAAGCGCTGAGAAAGAAAATCACATACCCAGTTTTAAATCGGTGTAGGATTTCAGCCCAGCATTGTTGACATCTGAGCAGAAATTTGCTCGGCTGCAGGTAGCAAGCTCTAGCAAACAGGGATGCTCAGAAAGGACTCTGGGCATCAGAAGTTAATTCAAAGCACAGCGCTGGCGCCTGAGCGCCCTCTACTGTGAAGAAGTCACTGCCCTGCAGCTCTGAGCTGAGAGCAGTTTATGTTTCTGGACAGACTCCTTCATTGGCCAGGCTCCCTTTGTGGGATCCACCAGTGTGGACAAGCAAGCTGGCAACTACGGGCTTTGCTAGGATCAAAAACCAGGCCCCAAACCATAAATGTGCAAGTTAGATTTGTGTTTGCACTGAGTTTGTCATGTTCCTGGAGAAGGGTGTGGTGTCCCATGTCTTGGCAAACTTGTAGGACTGAAAAGGTCCTTTACCTAAGCTACACCAAAGCAAATGCAGCTTCAACCGAGATTCAAGCAAATACCAAGTTTGTAGACCTCCAGTATTGGGTGGGGTGGGGCAGATTCTTTGGTTCTCCTGCCTGGTTCAAAGTTTGCCTTTACCAACTACAACATCAGCATACATTTCCTAATAGAAAGGACAAAGGGCATTGGGGACGCGCAAAGACACAGGACATAAAATGTGGGATAGACACAGCGGCTGGGGAGTGGGGTGTGGAGAGGAGAGTCAGTGTCCTGAAGCTTCATCTCTACACTGAGCTGCTCCCCCGACCCTGTCTCTGCTGGGAACACAGGATCAGCATCCGCTCAGGACTCCAGCTAAGGAAAGGACTCTGGACAGGATTTCCAAGCAGGCCATGGTGACACAGGCCTTTAATTTCAGCACGAGGGAGGGAGGGGAAGGGAGATCTTTGACTTGGTAACCAGCTTGGGCTACAAAGTGATTTTCACAACTGCCAGGGTTGCACAGAGAAACAATCTCTGTGGTTGTTATTGTTTGTAATCAACTTGATTATATCTTAAGATAAGGAAAATCCAAAATTAGATGACACTCCTGCAAAAGATTCTTGCTTACTTTGTAGAAAGTAATGTTTATCTTTGGCGTAGGAAGACTTGTTTTTAATGCAGATTTTTTTTGTTGTTGTTGTTTTTGAAAGACACAGGCCTTTAATCTGTATCTGAACCAAGAAAGACACATATCTTTGTTAATGTGACTGTTGTTGTTGTTGTTATGAGGTTTGTCCCCATAGTATCACAGGCTTTCCTGCTACTCATTTTTCCACTTGCTTGATCCAGTGCCACACCACTGGGATTAAAGGCTTGCGTCACCACACCCAGCAGAAGACACTCACCTTTAATCCAGAGAGTGAGTCTGGAACACACACCTTTAGGTTGGGCCACACCTTCATCTTTAGGCCTACATAAGAACACAGAGGAAGAAAGATTTCACATTGCCTGCTTGCTCTGTCTTAGCTGGCAAGTATTATTACTTTGCTGTCATTATTGCTTACTTGTCTGTAATTTAAGATTCTACCAAAGACCCGGTGAGACGTCCAGCCTCAGTGACTGAGAACCTCTGGATTCTTGCACTTTGCTTCCTATCCAGCTGTTGTGGAATAAGGCAGCCTGTAGTCTGTAAGTCAATCTACTATATCCCCCTTTCAGCAAAGGGGGAGTGAGTGAGAGGTCCTTGTATTTGGTCTTTTATTCTCTAAACCCGACACCCCAACTTGCTTGCCGATGAGCACACACCTTTGTAACAGATTTCTGCAGATCTACCAAGATGTGATGTCCTAAGATGATGCTATGTAGACAAATAGATGACTTAAGTTTTAATGATGATCCTATAAGAATTCCTAAAATTGGGACTTGTGACATGGGTCAGCAGTTAAAATCACTGACTGCTCTTCTGAAGGTTCCTAGTTCAAATCCCAGTAACCACTTGGCTAACAACCACCCATAATGAAATATGAAACCATCTTCTGGTGCGTCTGAAAACAGCTACATTGTATTTAAACATAACAATAAACAATTCTTAAAAAAAGAATTTCTATATATCTGTGATAATTAATGTCTTTCATAGTGTGACTGCTATTAGGTCCTTTTCTGATATTCAAAACTGCAATGAGAACTCTGCCATTCTCCCAAGTGTTACCAATTGCTCTTAGAATGTAGCCAGACTTTCTCCTACTCAGAGCACATTCCAAGTGGTTGTAAAACAATTAACCGAAGGTCATAAAAAGGAAATTATGATTTATTACAGGTGCTAGGATAAGAGACAAAACATTGACTGGGTTTATCTACACAAACTTCACTCATACCTTAGTTATGATTTTAAATCTTTTTTTAAAAGATTTATTTATTTATTATATGTAGGTACACTGTAGCTATTTTCAGACACACCAGCAGAGGACATCAGATCTCATTACAGATGGCTGTGAGCCACCATGCGGTTGCTGGGATTTGAACTCAGGACCATTGGAAGAACAATCGGTGCTCTTAACTACTGAGCCACCTCTCCAGCCCATGATTTTAAATCTTAAGTGAACCTCTGGAGCTGAGACAAGCGATGGAAGTTTAGCTAGATGATTGCTCCTAATGGACATGCATGTAAACATAATCTGTTGTAAACTTCTATTTCAATTTATGATTTGAATTTTTGTGTGAGCTCCTGATGAACTGTGTAACATGTGATCATGTATTCTGAAAGAAGTATAAGTACTGAAGAAAAGGAGAAAGGGTCTCTCTCTCTTTTTGCCTTTCCCCACTTAGACTTAGGGTAGAATTTTTCCCTTCCTCACTTACACTAGGAATTTATGGTTTTCCCCACTTAGACAAGAATTTTTCCCTTTCTCTGCTTAGGATCTTTCAAGCTTTTCCCCTTAGATAAATTTCATAGGAAAATCTTTGCAACTTAGTAAGAAATGCTATAACCACTTCTCTAAGTGACCATTTTGCTTCCCCACTTCCCACTACCAGGCCTCAGCAGTTCCTGCTGAGATAGAACCAAGGCCACATTGCCGAATCCTATTAGGTGGCAGGTGTTAATCACCTAAGCCAGCAGTCTTTTACCCTCAGAAAGAGCAAAAAAAAAAAAGTTTTAGGACTTTTCAGGAGTTATCCTCAGCATTTCCATAGTCAGAGAGCTGGAAAGCCCTGAGATCCCCAGACTTTAAAGCCAGCACCAGAGTCCTCCCTACTCTGTGTCTACACCACTTCCTCTGGAGGTCAAGAGGCTCCTAGCACATTTGCAGGTTCCTCTCTCATGTAAGCCTCTGTTTTTATTTATTTTTAGGAACCCCCTCAGGCTCCTGTGTGTGGTCACACCCTTTCTGGTCCTGGGGTAGTGGGAAGTGCTTCAGCAGAGCCAGGCCAGAGACTTCTGGGCAGAGCAGATTTCTGTGTGACAATAGCTGCCAGTGGCTCTCAGACTGTTTGCAAGATTTTGAGTTTTTTTCAGCCTAGGCCTTAGCCTGTGTACTTCCTTTTGCTGAAGGTAGGCCAGTGCTGGGTGACAGAAGGACCCCACTACAGTTGGGAGGCGTGCAGTGTGGTGGTGCCTGGATAATTCTGTGCCTTTTCAGCAAGGCCCTGACTATGGCCCATAACTGAAGATGAACTCCAGATTCCCCAGAAATTCAGGTCTCATCCCTGCCATGTGCAAACTGGCTTTGTGGGGTGGCTTGGCAGCCTCCTCTATCTTTTCCTCAGCTGCCCTCCACAGCCCTAACCTACAGTGCACACTATTGTTCAGTTCTTTCTCTTGGATAATGGTTTCAATGAATCTGACCCCACCCCCCACCCCCGCAACATTTGGGTTTGGTTCTGGGAATGATACAAATTATGTCTTCTTCTTTGTGCTTTACTAGTGTTTTTGGTCCTCCCGCCCCAACCCCAACCCCCTACACACCCTCTCCTGTTGTAGGCTGGCAGACAAGCCATTGTTCACAGTCACCGTGCTTCTGCCATTTCTTCCTGGATAGAATATAAACAGGTGAGCTGGATGTCGGGCCGGGCTGTGCCTCATGCCACCCAAGCTGCTGAACAGGCCCTGCTTTCCTAAACTGTGTAATTGAGAGCATAAACAAGGAAACCAGTCCAGGGGACAACAATCAGGGCTCTTAATGATGTCTGAACAGTTTATACCAAAGAACCCAATTTGTGGTTTGTAAGACTAAAAACGGCTGTGAATGCTTCCAGTAAATTAGGAACAAAGCCTTAACCTTCAAAGACCTTAAAATGATGATGATGATGATGACGATGACAATGACGATGATATTAATAATAATAATAATAATAATAATAATAACAATAATAAAAATAATAAAACAGCCTTTGTCCCCTGCCTTGCTAGCTTGTCTCAGGAGATTTCTCCTTGGTGTGCTTCTTTCTCTTAAAGAAGCTCCTTGCAGGCTGTTTGTGGACTTGCTCTGGGAAATGGATTCTGTCACCGGACAGAACCAGCTCAACTCCTGCCTTTTTTCTTGGAAGACAAAATTCCAAGGCTCAGTTCCCAGAGGAGGACACTATTCTCTCTGATGCCAACAACTGTGGGGCAGCAGCCCTGGCAGGAGAGCCCTGGAGTATGCATTCTCTCCAGGAGACCTAACAGAACTGGGAATCTTCTCCACCATTTGCTGGTGTCAGATAGACCACACTGCAACACGCCTCCCTCCGAGTCAGAGGTCTGTGCATGCTCAGTGGGCACCAGGCTGGGGGCTGCTCCAGGTGTATGCTAGAGTCACAGCACTGCTTTGCCTCCATGAACTCTTCTGAGAACTCAACCTCTTGGTTCCTGCTTCCAGGACAGAACAGAGGAGCCAAGCTGTGCACTTGGCAAGGATCAGGTGTCCAAGATGTAAGTGTCATCCAATTATAAATATCCTAAACCATGGGTATGCCCAGGCCATGTCTGAAGGTTTTCCCAGGTGGTGACTCAAACAGGCGGAGGCTCTGTAGCTCTCCGTGCTCTGTCAACCTTACACACAGGTAACTGGGCTCCATCGCCAAACACAGTCCTCAGCAGGAGGAGGTAAAGAGCTAAGGCCTGTGTATCCCCATCCTCTGAAGTTTCTCTGTTTTGTGTGTCTGTATTACAAAGTTTAGTACAGCTGTGCTTGCTTAGCAACGTGATGTGCTAGAGCAAGGCCTTCTGCAGCCAGCTGGCTCTGCATTTAAAAGTCTCCCAGCCAGCCGCACCAGCCAATTCTAGGTTGCCAACCCTCCACTTGCCCCACACACAAAACCTGTGCACATGCCCAGGGTTGGGTGAGGGAGGGTTTAAGTCACATCACTGCTAAAAATGGAAGCAAATGTGGGCAGGGAAGAGGACACAGGGACTCTGTCAGCAGCCAAGAAAAGGAAACCTAATGCAGATCATGGCTGAGCAGATGGAGAAGATCGTCAAAGACTCAGCCACTGCAGGATGAGCTCTGGTGGATGACTGGGGAAGGAACTGGCTTGGCTGAGGAGTTCTTGGGATTAGGATTTTTGTTGTTATTGATTTTTAAATGATTGACTTCATTCAAAAAACTCACTTTTTATTTAAAGCTTGATTTTTTTTACAAGAAGGATTGACTCTACATTAAGTAGTTTGATACTTTATTCAAATGATGAAGATGTTTGTACTAGTTGAATATTAATTTGAGTATGGAATTAATAATAATTCCAGAAATTAGTGATTGGAAACCATGCTAATGAAGCCAGCTAAAAGTTTTAAGTGTTTTTTTTTTAACAGTCAGATAAAGAAAAGTTTATGAAACCCAAGCTCAGAGGCACAAAACAATTAAAGGCTGGACCGCAGATTGTCATCAGTGTTATAAATAGTGAGACCTTAAAACGTTCATGAATATAATTTTGTCAGTTAGTTTTAAACCTGTATATTTCTTGTTGATTAGGTCACTTTAGTTATTTTGGTGACCATATCTAGACCATGGTGTAGGACAAGGTAATCTCCAATGTATGGAATTTGGAGGGTGGTGTACGGGGCTGAAAACTGTCTGGGCAAATGAAATTGAATCAGAATAGGATGCTGAGACAGTAGATATTTCTGACTACATTAAAGCGATTGACTTTTCTTGAGCATGGCTGATTGGTTCTTGCAGATTTATCACTTATTCACAGAACAGTCTTGAACTTGAAAGGCTGATTTTTATGAAAAATTTAGGTTTTCTGTGAAGCAGTAACTTCTCATTTAGATCATAAAGGCAAAAAAAGTGCAGGCTGTAGGAAGGAACACTACTTCTGTAAGGCAAAGGACACTGTCAATAGGACAAAATGGCAACCTACAGATTGGAAAGAGATCTCTACCAATCCTACATTATATAGGGGGCTAACATCCTGTGTATATATATATACATATATATATATATATATATATATACATATATGTATATATATATTTGTATAATTTGTATAAATATATATATATATATATAAATTGTATAAATACATATATATATAAATTGTACAAATATATATAGAAATATATATAAATCCTGTATATATATATATATATATATAAATCCTGTATACATACATATATATATATATATATATATATATATATATATATATATATATATATATATATTTCAAGAAGTTAGACTCCTGAGCACCAAATAATCCTATTAAAAATGGGGTAAAGAGCTAAACAAAGAATTCTCAACTGAGGAATATTGGATGGTTGAGAAACACCTAAAGAAATGTTCAACATCCATAATTCTCATGGAAATACAAATAGAAACAATGAAGAGATTCTACCTAACACCAGTCACAATGTCCAAGATCAAAATTAAGTGGACAGCAAATGTTGGATAGGATGTGGAAAAGGAAGGACCCTCCTCCATTGCTGGTGGGATTGAAAACTGGTAAAAACCACTCTGGAAATCAGTCTGGTGGTTCCTCTGAAAATTGGACATAATAATACCTGAGGATCCAGCTACACCACTCCTGGGCGTATACCCAGAAGATGCTCCTACATGTAATAAGGACACATGCTCCACTGTGTTCATAGCAGCCTTATTTATAATAGCCAGAAGCTGGAAACAACCCAGATCTCCTTCAACGGAAGAATGGATACAGAAAATGTGATATAGTTACACAATGGAATACTACTCAGCAATTAAAAACAATGAATACATGTAATTCTTAAGAAAATAGAAGTAGCTAGAAACTATTATTCTGAGTGAGATAACCCAATCACAAAATAATACACATGGTATGCCATTGCTGATTATTGAGTATTAGCCCAAAAGCTCTGAATACCCGAGATACAACTCAGAGACCACAAGAAGTTCAAGAAGAAGGAAGAACAAAGAGTGAATACTTTGATCCTTACTGAAAAATGGATCAAAATACTCATGGCTCACAGCCAACCAACAGAGTGAGCACAGGGTTCCCAATGGAGCAGCTGGAGAAAGGACCTAAGGAGCTGAAGAGATTTGGAGTCCTGCAGGAGGAACAAAAATTTTGGTCTGTGGGAGCAGTACCCACAGAACTCCCAGTGCCGCGGGGCCCAGTGAAGTCTGTAAACATGAGATTTTACAGACAGAGGCGAAAGAAAAAATGTCTCCTGGGGATCACAGGCCTCTCTATATATTTAGAAGCTAAAAATCTCACTTGGCAATTGTGATGGCCGGGACATGGTCTAACCAAGCAAATATAGATATGCAAGAATCCATCTTACAGCAAAAAATTCTGCTTTGCTTTGCTCCAACCATTTAAATTATTATGGTAGAAAAGGCATTCCAGAAACTCCAGTCACTAGTTCTTTTTTTGGTTTTCTAGTCACTGCCTGGCAGGGCAGGTGTATTCCAAACAATAGCCCAGACTAAGGAGATTTACATCTGAAAAATCTTAAGAGGTCCCTGCCACACAAATGAATGTTGGGCAAGGTAAAAAGAATTTACATTTGAGTTGGTTTCCTAGCGACCTTCCCCCACAGGTTACTCCAATTCCTCCTTTAACTATTGATTTTGCTTGCAGACTGGCTATCTCACGCCCACCCGAATAGCAAGGGAAGTTGATGAGGAACTGCCTTTTATTACAGGGCCCACCCAGGGAGTCCTTGAGCAAGGCAACCTTAGCTTATCCAGGTGTGATTCAGGAACAGTTTATACTTAATACTCAAATAAGGCTCACTTTAGAGTCTGGGAGAGAGACAGTAGATACTTTTTTCTGCTCAGAGAAACTCTCAGAGGACGAATCAGTTTGTTCATTCAGGCTGGGCCTAACGGCTAACAGCCGATGAATTTACCAGGCTGGCCCAAAAAGCTGTAGCCAATTGGTTTTACCCGGCTAGAGGCTGCAACCAGAGCTAATCATTAGAGCTGATTGCCCTGGGCCTACGATGGCCCCAGGCCTGACATAGAGAAGAATGAAACCAGCAGACTAGGCAGAAGGACTCTTGAAAGACAGCGTGAGCCAGACAGCTTCCCAAGCTCTACAGTGTCGCCATTTTTGTCATCCTTCTTCAACTCCTGGGTCGGTGTGACATTGAGACCCAGATGAAGAAACACTTTAGCCACATGGGCCCTGGACTTTGGGTAAACACCCTGTATTGCCCAAGAAAGCCAAGCTAGCCTTTTACAGATGTATGTGATGCTTAATTTGAGATGTTAACTTGACTGGACTTTGGGAGATACCTGAAAATACATTCAGAGTTCAAACCACCTCTGTAGTCATGTCAGTTTGTAACTCCGGTGGGACCTGTGTCTTCCTCGACCAAAAAATCCTGGTTATCTCACGGCAGACCCACAGTCTGTAACAACCCAGGGGCTGAATCACCAGTCAAAGAGCACACATGGAGGGACCCATGGCTCCAGCTACCTATGTAGCGGAAGATGACCATTTTACACATTAGTGAGAGGAGAGGCCTGTGGTCCTGCGAAAACTCAATTCCCCAGAATAGGGGAAAGCAAGTCAAGTAATTGAGAGAGGGGCTTCACCAGGGGGAGGAGGATGTAATAGGGGGATTTTCAGAGGGATAAATTAAAGTGTGCAGCCATGGAGAAAGCCATGTCATCCAAACAATAGACACAGCCCTCTGAGTAGCCCTAGTTGGCTGAGAATTTACTATATAGCCCTGTGTGCCCATAATTTGCAAGGAATGATTTTTGCCTGTGCTTTCTGAAGTTACAGGAGTATGGCAGCACACCTGAATAACTAAGATGGTCTTGAGGGTGAAGTATTAGAAATAAAATATCTATTCATAATAATAAAAATTTAAAAGTATGGGGGTTTATTGATATTTCAAAAGATAACCCTTTCCTGGTTTCCCATCTCATAAATCCCCTTTCCCATCCTGCCTCCCCCATCTTATATGAGTGTGTTCCTTCACCGACCACACTCCCACCTCCCCACCCTCAATTGCCCTACACTGGGGCATCTATCAAGCCTTCATAGGACCAAGGACCTCCCCTTTCATTAATGCCAGACATGCATCTGCAGTCATGTGTATCATCAGCCTTGGTTGATGGCTTAGTCCCTGGGAGCTCTGTTTGATTTATGTTGTTGTTCTTCCTATGAGGCTGCCAACTTCTTCATCCTCATTAATGCCAGGGTGATTGTGTATGGGATGAATCCACATGTGGACCACATCTGGGTGACCTTTTCTTCAGTCTCTGCTCTAACTTTATCTCCATGTTTCCTCCTGTGAGAATCGTGTCCCCTTCTCAAAAGAACCAAAGAATCCACACGTTGATCCCTCTTCTCCTTGAGCTTCATGTTGTTTGTCAATTGTATCGTGCGTGTTCTGAACACTTTCGGGCTCACACACACTTATGCACTGAAACAAATAGAAGAGAAAGTGCGGAACAACCTGGAGCACATGGGCACAGGGGGAAATTTTCCACAACAAAACAGCAATAGCTTATGCTCAAAGATCGAGAATTGATAAATGGCACCTCATAAAATCACAGAGTTTCTGTAAGGCAAAGGACACTGTCAATAGGACAAAATGGCAATGCACAGATTGGGACGAGACCTTTATCAATCCTACATTTTATAGAGGGCGAATATCCAATATATACAAAGAACTCAAGATGTTGGACTCCTGAAAACAAATACCCCTATGAAAATGGAGTACAGAGCTAAATAAAGAATTCCAACTGAGGAAGACTGGATGGCTGAGAGACACCTAAAGAAATGTCCAGCATCCTTAATCATCAAGAAATGTAAATCAAAACAATCCTGAGATTCCACCTCACACCAGTCAGAATGGTGAAGATGAAAAACACAGAGGACAGCAGATGCTGGAGAGGATGTGGAGAAAGAAGGAAACTCCTCGATTGCTGGTGGGATTGAAAACTGGAAAAACCACTCTGGACATTAGTCTGGCGATTCGTCAGAAAGTTGGACATAATAATACCTGAGGAGCCAGCTATACCACTCCTGGGCATATATGCAGAAGATGCTCCTACATGTAATAAGGACACAGGCTCCACTATGTTCATAGCAGCCTTATTTATAATAGCCAGAAGCTGGAAAGAACCCAGATGTCCCTCAGTGGAGGAATGGATACAGAAAATGTGGTATATTTTCACAATGCAATACTACTCAGCAATTAAAAACAATGAATTCATGAAATTCTTAGGCAAATAGAAGTAGCTAGAAACTATTATCCTGAGTGAAATAACCCAATCACAAAAGAACACACATGGTATACAATTACTGATAAGTGGGTACTAGTGCATGACCTGCAGGGTCGAGGGGTCAGGGTGGGGTCAGGTCTTCTTCCTCTGTTTCTCACTTCCTCTCTCTCTGTCTCTCTGTCTCTGCCATTTCTGTCTCTACTCCCTCATCGCCCCTCCCCATGCCCTAAATAAACTCTATTCTACACTATACCATCCTATGTCTGGTCCTTCAGGGGGAGTGGTGCTCAGCATGGTCCGCAGAGGCACCCCCTTCCCCCACACCACACCGCACCTCCACCAAACACAACCTTGACTTCCTGTTACAACACACAACACTGACAACCCTACGCAGAGATGTGAAGAAGTCAACAGTGGGAGTCACTTTGGTAGAAAGAGTGGAGGTTGAGACCATTTTTGCTCACAGTGGCAATGCCATCTGGGAAATCCAAGTCACCCACACAGTCCTTAGGGAGCCATGTTTCCCTGGCAGGGTTGCCCCCAGGTGCTCCCTCCACCCACGAGTCAGTTCTTGAGTCCTTGCCCTCGTTCTCCTCTGTGGAGTGGGAGGGGTCATCCTAGGCTAACTAGCAATTGCCCCTCCCAGACCAAGGGGAGAAACTGAGGTAAAGCTTATGAAGAGCTTTGATCTATGTGGAACGAAGCCACTGGGCAGCCATATTAATAACAGTAATGAAGGAAAATACTACCCCTGGTAAGGAGGGAAATAAGAGGGGAGCAAGGAGCAGAATATGTAGGAGTCTCTAGGCCTGGTTTGTACCCATGCAGCCCCTTAACTTTTGAACGTCAATTTGGTCAGGCACAGTCACACAATACATTTAAGATCTGGCGGGAAAGCTAGTGCATGCACAAATTCCAATAAATAGATTTTAGAAATATAAAATATTTTAATATATAATCTATTATTTTATATTATTAATTATATATATTATATATTATAATATATTATATATCATTATATATTATTATATATTATAATTAATCTGAGAAAATTATTTCATATACTTTTGCAAGGCAAGACAGAGTACCCCAGTGTCTAGATAAATAGACCAAGCATCACAGCCACCATGATGGTTAACCTCAACTGTCTACTTGATAAGATCAAGAGTGGCCAGGGTTGTTGTGGTCATAAAAAGAGAAAGAGGTGAGAGAATATGTTCTAATGGCGGTGTGGGGGGAAGGGCATGCCTCAGTGGGCCCATGCCAAGGCATCCCTTCCTCCTGAGGTCACCAGACACAAGACGGTATAGTACAGAATAGAGTTTATTCAGTGCATGGATAGGGGAGTCAAGAGGGAAGTAGACGCAGAGAAAGGCAGAGAGAGGGAGAGAGTAGAGAAGCAGAGGCGGCCATGACCATGTGGAGAGATGGGGGAGGGGAGAGGAAGTTAGGGGAGCCCAAGAAGGGGCAAGAGAGAAGCTGAGAGTGAGAGAATAAAAGAGGGGGTAGGGGCAAGCAGTCCCTTTATAGTGCACCAGACCTACCTGGCTGTTGCCAGGTAACGGTGGGGTGGGGCATAGCAGGCTGTTGCCAGGTAACTGTGGGTGGAGCTTAGACAGAATCCTAACAAGGGGGAGGTTCCTCGGGGCTTGGCTGTAAGGCATGGCCTTGGTTATCTTAACTGGTGTGGGAAGCCCCACCCACTGTGGGCGGCACCATTCCCTGGCTAGGATCCCGGGCAGTGTGTGGAAAGGGGCTGAGCAGCAGCAGGCGTTCATTGCTCTTGGTGTCCTGATTATTTACACACCTGATGTGAGTGAGCAGCTGCTTCACACTTCAGAGTGGCATTGCCCACCATGAGGGACTTTACTGTGAACCGTGAGCTGGAATAAACCTGTTCTCCTGACAGAGTGTTTTATCAAAGCAGCAGCAGTGATTAAGATTCTTGTGAATTGATCTTTATCCACTCAAGGTAGCCACAATGAGAGGTAATGTTGTGTTTTGTTTAAAGAACTTTTTATTAGATATTTTCTTATTTACATTTATTTTTGGATTTGTTTTTTTTTTTTTTGTAGTTTTTTGTTGTTGTTGTTTTTTGGTTTTTGGTTTTTTTTTTTTTTTTTGGTTTTTTTTTTTTTTGAGACAGGGTTTCTCTGTGTAGTCCTGGCTGTCCTGGAACTCACTCTGTAGACCAGGCTGGCCTCGAACTCACAAATCCACCTGCCTCTGCTTCCCAAGAGCTTTTGAAATTTTTTTTTATTTTTAAATTTATTTATATTTTTAAATATTTTATATTATATATACATATGTTTATATTTATATTTTATTTACATTTCAAATGTTCTCCCCTTTCCCCATTTCCCCTCTGAAAACCCTCTATCCCATCCCCCTCCCCATGCTTACTAACCCACCCACTCTTGTTTCCCTGACCTGGTATTCCCCTACCCTGGGGCAATGAGCCTTCATGGGTCCAAGGGCCTCTCCTCTCATGGATGTGTGACCAGGCCATCCTCTGCTACCCATGTGGCTGGAGTCAAGGGTCCCCCCATGTGTATATTTTGGTGGGTGGTTTAGTCTCTGGGAGCTCTGGGGTTACTAATTGGTTAATATTATTGATTCTCCTATGGGGCTGTAACACTTTCAGCTCCTTGAGTGCTTTCTCTAGCTCCTCCATTGTTGACCCTGTGCTCAGTTCAATGGCTGGCTGAGAGTGTCTCCCTCTGTGTTTGTCAGGCACTGGCAGAGACTCTCAGGTGACAGCTATATCAGGCTCCTGTCAGCAAGCACTTGTTGGCACCCACAATAGTGTCTGGGTTTGGTATATGAGCTGGTTACTGGCCCCAATATGCTTGCATTACCCTAACTCACCCAAACTGTTATTGCAACAACACTGAAGGTAAGAGGAGGCCCTTTGTCCACAGTCCGGCTATGCTGGCAGGTCTCAAGGTGGCCACAAGATGGCTCACAAATTTGGCCAGAGTGTATGAAAAAATAAAAGAGAGAAAATAAAAGCCTTACAGCTTTTTTAGACAGGGTCATGGAGACATTTTTGACAATACACACCCATGGATCCCGATTCACCAGAAACAAAGGCAGCAGTGGCTTGAGATTTTGTCAATCAGGGAACACCAGCTATGAAGACAATGCCCCAGAGGGTGGAGTAGTTAGGAAAGAGTTGTCTAAGAGATTTAAGGACAGTGGCACAGAGAGTATTTAATGGAGGACAGACTGCAGAGGAGACGCAGATGGGAGGACAGAAGCAACAGACTGGAGACCTGGGAAAGACCCTGTTGTCAGCCAAGGCCAAATCAGAAGACCATGAGTGATGCCTAAAAGGAGATAAGGGGGGCCTGAGAATCAAAAGTGTCCCCACCACAAGACCAGGGTTACCCAAAAAGTAAAATGGAAACCCATCATCTTTTGTTGATATAGTTCAACATTTTGCTTTGCTAAGACCTACCGATAGAGTCTCTTCATCAGTTTATAAATGACTTCCCAGTGGCAACAGAAAAAAAAAAAAAAACAAAAAACAAAAATGCATGACTTCTTAGATGCCTTGAAAAATTCAGACTATTTAAGCCTCTGATAAAAGAAAACCCTTACTCTCCAAACTACAGATGAGCTTTGTAGACTTGGGGAATACATACTCAGACCAGGGGTCCTGGCATAAGCCAGTGGCCAATATATCACCAATCAATCAATCAGTCTACTTATATTCAGTCAAGAACCTGTAGTTCACAACCAATTAATAAACAATCGAGTCAGTTTTTGGTCCAGCGAAGACCAAAGTAATTGATTAACTGTCGTTTCTTTAATTGTAGTGATTGTTGATTAGTTATCGATCGATTAACCATAGTTGAATATTGCTCATTGATTAATTACCAATCAACTGGTTATTATTTATTGATCATCGATTGATTGGCAGCTCATGGCTGGCTGGTCGTCAGCTGGAAGTCTGTTATCGATCACCAATCAAGTGATTGATAGGCTGTTGGACAATGCGGCTCACATGAGATGATTGATCAGTGCCTGACTGAATACTGATCAATGGATTATTTGTTCCAGATTGATTTGTGTTCATTTCTGATTATTGATTGATTATGGATGACCAATTGACATCCTGATTAAACATGATGACAGAATGAGACATTGTCAGCCTCTCTCCTTGAATGGTCACAGATTCTTTCTCAGCTCTCCTGCTGCTGGACCCTGACGTCACTGGATGGGCCTCTGTATGACTGCTCAGATAGATGCAGGGGTAAGAGCGTTCACTAATGCCAACAGCCTGATTCAGGATGGACAGAGTTGTGCTGGGGCCATGGTGGTGTACAGTACAGGGATCACATGGGCAGAACCACAACTGGAAGTAATGTCAGCCCAGAAAGCTGACCTGCCAGCTCTAGAAAAGTCATTAGAACTGATAAAAGACAAGACACAGATGGCTGGTGTGACACTGCTATCTCTCATATCCATCGGGGCATTTATAAGAGGAGTCTTCTGATGGGAAAGGACTAAACTCCATTCCAGAGAGCCCCTAGAAATTGGGTTCCTCATGTCCTTGATTGCAACAGACCCAGGACACCCCACACTTTCTGATCGGACAAAACAAGTGATCTGGGCCAAAAACGTGTTGATGTCTCAGTGTTGTAAGAGAGGAAGGTAGACTGCTAACTGACTTCTAACTAATTGTATGAGATAAAGTGGTTCTACAAAGAAATAAAGGAAGGAATTAAGGACTTTATAGATTTCAATTGAAATGAATATGCAACATGCACCATCTCATGGAACATAAAGAACATGAAAATAGAGCTAAGAAAAAGTTCACAGTGCAAAATGCCTATGTAAAAGAAACAAGCTTTCATGCTAGTAAATTAGCAGCACAATTTGAAGGCTACAACAAAAAGAAGTTAGGAAGCAATGAAAACAAGGAAGAGAAATCTAGAAATTATCCCCTTGGGAGCTGAAACCAATAAAATAGAAATAGAAGAAGAAGAAGAATCAGTGTAACACGGAGTTGGTCTTTTGAGACTTTTATTAGCAAGAATCGTGAACCTTTATTAAAATATAAAGAATATGCAAATTAATGAAACCTAAAATGAAATGGGGACAAAATAACATGCAATGAAGAAATCTACAGAGTGGTAAAATCATAGTTTTTAAAAGGGTGAGCTCCACCAAACTGGAAATTATAAAAAAATGAATAATTTCCTCAAAAGATTCCACTTACCAAAATTAAAAGAAACTAAGAAAACCAACTTAAACAGACATAAACACCTAGGAAAACTGGATTCATTACAGATATGCCACCAATATGAGCACATATCCATGAGTTATAGGGTAGTAACCTACCAGACCTTCAAAGAAAATTTAACAAGAATTCAGTGTATTCAACAATATAGAAACAAAAGAAATATTAGCCAATTTATTTTCTGAACCCACAATTACTCATATATCTGGTCAGGTAAGACTAAGCAATAAAAGAGAATTACAGACCAATTATCCCTAAAACCACAGATGCAAAATTACTTAATAGAAAAAACAAATAAAATAAAATATAAAACACATCAAAAGATTATTATATTCTTATATAAATACATTATGGTAAAATTTTTAGTGTGATTAAAGATACAAGATACATGCCTAAACCTAAAAATGTCTCTGCACACCAAGCCTATAGCCAACATTAAATTAACTGGAGAGAAATTCAAGTTAATTCCACTAATTCCAAAACTAGACAAGGTGGTCCATTCTCTCTTTATCTATCTATTCAATATATTATGTAAAAGTTTAGCTAGAGAAATAAAAATGAAGGAGTGGAAGATAATACAAATTACAAAGGCAGAACTAAAATTATTTTTCTTTGAAGATATGATAGTTTGTGTACGTGAACGAAAACATCACAAAGGCAGTTCCTAGAATGGATGAACACTGTCAGCACAGTTGTTGGATTCATGATTAACTAAAAATGAAAATAAATATTAGTGGCTTTTGTATGTGAAAATAAGTTTGCAAGAGCAAATAAAATAGAGAGATATCATAAAATTTGATTTGATTGTTGACACTTGTCCTATTTTCTAC
This sequence comes from Apodemus sylvaticus, assembly GCF_947179515.1. Taxonomy (NCBI): domain Eukaryota; kingdom Metazoa; phylum Chordata; class Mammalia; order Rodentia; family Muridae; genus Apodemus; species Apodemus sylvaticus. The sequence goes on along the minus strand of NC_067493.1, from coordinate 1,394,840 downwards.
ATAATAAATAACCCATAGTGACTAAATAAAGGTGTGTTGGGTAAGAACTTAGCAAAATACTTTTAAGCACAGTTTACTTTGGGTATTCTTGAATGTTCTCAAAAAATACTATGATATGCAAAGGCTTTATTAGATTAATTACATGCTAAAAAGTTTACTCTTGTATAAAGATACTAGAAAGAACAAAACTTTAACACATTGACTATGTTTATGAGGTTTCTCTGCATTATGATATTTTCTTATGGTTTCTAAGACTACTGCTGCATGCAAAGGCTTTTTTTTTTTACCAATTGGCATATTCATAGCATTCTGTCCAGGATGTATTTTTTATGCATTCATAGATAACTGTTATGAAAATATTGTATCACATGATTTTAATTATAAGATTTCTCTTCAGTATGTGTTCTGCTATATATTTAAAGAAGACTACGATATACAAATGTTGGGAACAAGCAAAAGAATCTTGTTCTAAGGACAACCTTTTTGTTGATAAAGTACTTTTAATCATAAGTTGAAACTAAGGTCAAGTCCCAAGTCATAGGGGACCTGCATACTAACAATATCTGGCAAGCTTTCATGATTTGTTCTATTCCCTGAATCATAAATACTGTTCCTAATCCTAATTTCTGTTATTCTTGTTTTATTCCTCAAAATGAAGTGCCTGTTCCTAACTACAATAGAACCATTGGTTGTGATAAGGTAAACTGTAAAACCCACCTTCTGTATCATTTCACATAGAGTAACAACAGAAGAAAATCCTGATTGGTGAGAAATGTTGCTCTAACTTAGCATGGATGTTTGTGATTTTCAGGTGTGAAATCTATATCAGATTCTGGCTCACGGTGGGATTGGAATGGAATGCAGTTATTCAGATATGCTTCTTAATATATTATTCTAGGATGCATTAATCAGAAAAGATTTGACTACAAAAGATTCTTATCATTTGCATGGTCCTGGTGTTAGAACTGTGTTGGAACTCAGTGAATCTCATAACATAAAGGCTTTACCACATTGCTAACATTCATAGAATTTCTCTCCAGTATGAATAGTTTCATAATGATGAAGACTATAGAGGTGTACAAAGGCTTCATTATACTAAACACGTTCATGAAGCTTCTCTCTAAAACATATTCTTCAATGAAAATGAAGACTACAGAACTGTGCAAAGTCTTGACCAAATTAACAGAACTCATTGTGTTTCTGTCTTATCATTTTCATTGCTAAGAAAAGTCACAATTATCAAGGCTACTCCTATAAAAGCAACCATTTAATTGGGGATGGCTTACAATATCAGAGGTTTATTTCATTTTCATCATAGCAGGAAGAATGGCAGGAATGCAGACACTTATGATGCTGGAGAAGAAGCTGAGAGTTCTGCATCTTTATCCAGTGGCAGCTAGGAAGAGACTGTCTTCCAGGGACCTTATAGGGGGGTCTCTTCAGCACTGGTAGGAATTTCAAAGACCAACCCCACAGAGATGCACTTCCTCCAACAAGGCCACACCTCCTCATAATGCCACTAACTTAGCTTAGCATATTTAAATTACCACATTCCTCTGCCTGGCCCCCATATGATTGATCAAACACATGAGTGTATAGAGTTCATACTTAAACATGCAGAATACATGAGCTCGAACTCCAAATGTCCCCTTCCTCTATAGCAGTCTCAAAAATGTTAAGAGTCCAAAGTTCAAAACTCTTCTGAGATTAACCCAATCAGGTAATATCAATCACGTATATTTTCCAAAACAAAAACCACATCATCTGTCTTCATATAAACAGGATAAACTTCACCATTGCTAAAGGTCATTGTAAGGAAATCCTGTACCTTAAAAAGATGAAAAGCCAGCTGAGCAATCTCTAAACTCTGCAAGTCCAGGTCTGATGTCACAGCATTCTTCTGATCTATTACTCCTTTCTGCATTGTTTACTGAAGCACAATTGTTTCACTTTCAGTGGTTTTATTTCCTTAAAGCAGTTTTCCTGAGCTGGTAACACACAATTCTACCATTTCAAAAATGTGGTGTCTGTCTCCAAGGTAATTTCAATATCACAGCTTCTTGTCTCAATGTCTGGGATCCACACATGATCATCTCTGGTCCTCTAAAGAGACTGGGTCACTTTTCCAGCTCTGCCCTCTCTATCACTCTAAGGTCTGGTTGACTCCATTCTCCTGCTCCTGCTGATCTTGATGCTCATCCCATGGTACTTGCATCTTCAAGATGCTGGGTTCTTCTGCTAGAAATATGCTTAACCTATAGCCTTCCTATAATCCCTCAATGATCCCAAGACTCAGCTGCTCTGCATGACAACTTGATGCATTAAAAACCAGTACCTCTTGGGTGATTCTTATACATGAACAAGTCCAGGTGCACCACTACTTCCAACCTTGACTATCTCTGGAACATAATCTTTTTTTTTTTCACCCAGAAAACACTACCCACTTTCTATTTTTCAAAAACTTCATTGCCTAAGCTTGGTGGTCCTGGAACTTGCTCAGTAGAATAACCATGAACTCAGAGATCTCCAGGGCTCTGTCTCCTGAACTCTAGGATAAGAATCATGCAATACCATGCCTGGACCTAAGCTTTTCTTTTCAGATATTAAAATGAAAACCCAGAATAGCAATCAAGATCCCTTTTCAGTTTGACACATACTTGTATCGTCATATCTCCACATGAAAACAATAACCAGGTTATAATAATTCCTAACATGATATAGTTCACATTCATACAACTACAAATCCTTATGTTTAGCTGGATGGAATCTTGCCCTAATGGAACCATTCCTTTAACACCATTGAATATCCTTGATCATAGGATTTGTCTTCCTTCAATGTCCTGATGATGGCTTGCATTTTGAAACTTATGTTTTATATTTTCCATTTCTTAGTTTTCTGTACTTGTTAAAAACTGTAAGGCCAAATTCTATGTGGTGATTTTCATGACTTACATTGTCAAAGAAATGTCTTTTACATAACCTCGAGGAAACTCTTTAGACAAGGATAAAAGGCTGCAATCTTCTTTGCCAAGTCATCCAAAAGAACCATCTCCAGAGTGGAAATAATCCCAAGCACCAATGTCTATTGCATTCCTAATATGATAGCCCCATAACTCACACTTAATTCATGATTATATTCAGTAGATTTATTTCCAGCACAGAGAATTTGCAGATTTCTCTATTATGAATATACATCACCACATTGATTACATCAATAAGGTTTCTGTCTGGTATGTGTTCTTTGATCATAGTGGAGATGAATGGGTTATTCCACATTGATTATATTAGTAAGGTTTCTCTTGAGTATGTGTTCTCTTATGTCTTTGGCGATTACTGTGACGTGAAAAGGCTTTGCCACATTGGTTACATTCATAAGGTTTCCCACCAGAATGTGTTCTTTTATGAATTTGGAGATTACTGGCTCTTGCAAAGCCTTTACCACATTGATTACATTCATAAGGTTTCTCTCCAGTATGTGTTCTTTTATGATATTGCAAAGTACTAAGCTGTGCAAAGGTTTTACCACATTGACTACATTCGTAAGGTTTCTCTCCAGTATGTGTTCTTTTATGAATTTGGAGATGACTGCGCTGTGCAAAGCCTTTACCACATTGGTTACATTCATAAGGTTTCTCTCCAGTATGTGTCAGTTTATGTCTTTTGAGAACACTGTTACCTGAAAAAGCTTTTCCACATTGATTACATGCATATGGTTTCTCTCCAGTATGTGTTCTTTTATGATACTGGAAAGTACTGTGATGTGCAAAGGCTTTACCACATTGATTACACTCATAGGGTTTCTCTCCAGTATGTGTTCTTTTATGATACTGGAGATGTCTGGGTCTTGCAAAGGCTTTTCCACATTGATTACATTCATAAAGTTTCTCTCCATTATGTGTCAGTTTATGTCTTTGAAGATTACTGTGTTGTGAAAAGGCTTTACCACATTGATTACATTCATAAGGTTTCTCTCCGGTATGTGTTATTTTATGATACTGGAGATGACTGGGTCTTGCAAAGGCTTTACCACATTGATTACATTTATAAGGTTTCTCTCCAGTATGTGTTCTTTTATGATATTGGAGATGACTGGGTCTTGTAAAGGCTTTACCACATTGATTACATTCATAAGGTTTCTCTCCAGTATGTGTTCTTTTATGATATTGGAGATGACTGGGTCTTGTAAAGGCTTTACCACATTGATTACATTCATAAGATTTCTTTCCAGTATGTATCAGTTTATGTCTTTTGAGAACACTGTGACCTGCAAAGGCTTTTCCGCATTGATTACATTCATATGGTTTCTCTCCTGTATGTGTTCTTTTATGATATTGGAGATGACTGGGTGTTACAAAGGCTTTACTACATTGATTACATTCGTAAGGTTTCTCTCCAGTATGTATCCTTTTAGGATATTGGAGTTTACTGGGTCTTGCAAAGGCTTTACCACATTGATTACACTCATAGGTTTTCTCTCCACTCTGACTTCTTACATGCCTGCAACGGTAATTAGCAAATGTATAATCTTTACCCCACTCATTACGCTGATCAACCATGTAATCAATATGAAATATGTTTACAATTTGGACTAATGTTAAAGAAGCATCAGATCTTAAGGTTTTATCAGTTTGCATGTTCATGGTGTTCACCCTCATCAAGAGTTGTTCAAGACACCTGTGATGGTTATTACATGGCTCATATTTATAAAGTGATTTTTATATGATGTACTGCAGCTTTCTGCAGAAATTTTGAACAACTCGGATCTTTATAACATGGATTGCATTCATAATTTTAACTGTAGCGTGAATTACATCACATTTACTGTGAACCAGGACACACAGAATTATTCCCAAATTCCCCGTACCCATAATGCTTTTCTACCCTTTGAGTTTGGGGATGTTCCCCATAAAACTACAAAACCAATTAATCGCAAGTGTCTATCATATTCCTAATGTTTATCAAAGACAAAATACTACCTATCTTCTCATTGTTTAAGAACAAAAATTTTATGTTGCTTCTTTCAATAACCCTGTGCTCACATGGTTTTTATCCATTGGACACATGATATGCCTAATTTAAAAAAAAATAGAAAAACAAATGAAACATTTCCACATTGCATTTAGACTGAATTTTTGTTCCTCATAACACATGCATTATAGATTAATGTTTTTCAACAACAACATTCTTGATTCTCCTAAAATGCCCTCTCACAAAGCTTAGCCATATTACTACAAGAATATGAGTATCACCAATTTTACTATGGACTATTTGCTTACTAGAAAGTTTAGGATATCAATTTATCATTATTCAAAGTGCAATATCTAAGTACTATGAGACTATACAGATTGTCAGGTCCACAGCACGGCCCTAACGTAGCTACTTATTGAATAGATACACAAATGAGATATCAGATCTTGAGTTACATGGTTTTGTAAGAATATTATAATCATAGCTACGCTTAAAAGACTGTTATTTCACACTCTTGCTTTTCGTTGGAGATTCCAACAGATATGAAAAATTCCACAGAGGCAAATTTGTATCAGCTTCCACATAAAAATTACCTTTCTTGTCTTCTACTACTTGGAAAATGTTCTTCAAGATGATTGTCTTCCCAATTATAGCCTAAAACACAGGACGAGAAATGAATGCTATACTATTAGAAATTAGGAAAAATTTAAGGTACTATGAATTTTCAATGCTCCATGAAAGTTAGAGTAAAAATTTAATAAAATTGAATTATTCAGCTCAGTCTTCATTAGTCCCAATTAAAATAATAGAAAACCATCAATAAACAATAAACATTTGTTTCCTTTAGAAAAACTGAGTCTTACCTATAGCTTTGAGGTTCAGGCAGGTTTCTAACATCACATCTTTGTAGAGATTCTTCTGGGAAGGATCCAGCAAATTCCATTCTTCCTCAGTGAATTTCACATGCACATCATCAAAAGTCACTGCATCCTAAATATCCCATACATGTGTACAACACAAAGCATGATACTAACATCAATATAAAGGAATACACGCTTTTTCAAAAACATATTCATATAATATTGGCACTTGCTCCACTTATATTCTGACTCAGAATTTACACTCACTGTGTCATTTTAGAAGGAGCATTAATTATAAGATTTACCTGTTTTGCTTTTGAACACTTTGTATAGGATACAGCCTTGCCAGAGAAATGCCAATTAAGAAGGAGATGCAGGAGAAACAGATCCACAACACTGAGCACACATCTGAAAAATTGTATGAACATTTACTAACTACAAGAGTGATGGGCAAGCTGGATGTATTTGCCCATGACTTCAATCACAGACATACAAACAGTTGTATGTCAGTGAGGTGGATGGCACCATGTCATATGTATCATGTTCTAGGAGATCAAAAGTTATATATTAAGACCCTCAATCCCTACAAAAATCCACCAAGGAAATAAAAATGATAGAGAACTCAGAGTTCTATACTAAAACTTCCCATAATGAATTATACATTCACTTGAGATCCGTATCCATCTTGTAGAAGCATGAAGTGCAACAGTTTAAACTATAAAATTAATTAAATTTTACTAAAACGGAATGCATGCTTAACCAGTTACAAACAAACAGATGAAAATATAGTAATTTAAATGTTGATCATAAATAAGCAATATAGGATAGGAGAGATAGCTCAGCAATGGAAAGCTCTAGCTGTTCTTCCACATTGTGGTTGTCAATTTCTCACATACAGATGGAGACCAACAACTCCTCATTACTTCAAGATCAAGAGTTCTGAGGTCATCTTATGACAACAGTAAAGAAGAGACATGATATTCATATTCATACACATAGGAAAATACTATTTATTCAAACATTTCAAAAGAATCACAAGTGTGAGGAAATACATCATACACCTGGAATCCAAGGACTCTGAAGGCTCAGGTAGTATTGATGTAATGAACATATATCAACTTGAGAAATAGAATATAACCTATCTATTTGGCCAAATTTCAAAGTGAAACATGAGGATTAAAAGTTGCATAAAAGCATATCCTTATTGTGCACAACAATGTCAGCTGGCTTATATGGTTCCCATATCGGCTATCAGACAGGAAGGAATTCACAGAGAAATTTTGTCTTGAAAAACATAAACAAAGGAATAAAATTAAAAAAAATAGTAAACCGCCAGGCTTGCAAAATAGCGTAGCATTAAATGCAGATGTGGCTAAAGCATCTTATGTGATTTCGGGAGAGAGTCCAAATATTGACTGTGTGGGAGAATGAGAAGAAACCTGAAGGATTTAGTTAAAACTACAGCACAGTAGACACACAAAACAAAATTAGTCCCATCTAAAAGAAATGCAGGGGACACCTGGAGCACAGAATGTGGGAATGGCCAATGAAAACTCACCAAACTAGAGACACACCTTGTAGGCAATATCCAATCTTTAACATTATTATGGATACGATGTTATGCTCCCAGACAGGAGATTTCATAACTGTCCAATGAGAGGCTTCACCCATAATCTGACTGAAATAGATACAGAGAACCACAGTGAAACATAGGATGGACCTTGTAGAGGCTTAAGAAAGAGTTTGGGTAAATATTGAGTGCCCTGAAGATGGTAGGAACTCCACATGTAGTCTAAAAGATTCAATGAATCTTTAACCTTGGGAACATTGACAGACAGATCCATCAACCAAATAGTAGATACCAGCTAGACTAAGGCCCTTGGCACATAAGTAGCAGAAGTTCAGGTTAGTCTTCATGAGGACCCTCTAACAACTAGAACAGGGGCTGTCTCTAAAGCTGATGCATATCTTTGGTATCTGTTCATTTAAATGGACTCCAATGTCTGGCCTCAGTGGGAGAGGATGCACTAAACCCAGCAGAAACTTGAAGCCCCATGGTGTGGAGATACCCAGGGGATCCAATCAACTCCATTCTGATCCTGGATGCTATAGGTTCATGTTTACATTGTGATGAAAATGCATCCAGTCTACAGTGATCCTAATAGTCTTCAGAAGCTCCTACACAATTCAAATGTCTAAAGTGTCTTCTGACACTCAAGGCAATATTTTGAAAGTCAAATCTTTTAAACTCAGAAAAAAATCATATCTTTCCAACATACAATGGTACAGAATACCCATTTTTTGAAGTAGACAGGAATGTACACTGCTTTTTTAACCACATGACATGCCTACCAGGAGACAAAGCAGACTTTCCATAAGATTTACCACAGTATTTGCTATCCCACATGCTATTTATACAGCACAGCTCTCCCTAACACTGTACAAACACAAGGGGCAGCTTAACCTTTCTCCTGACTATGTCTCCTGGTGAATTGCTAAGATCATATCTTCCTGCCTGCCACTTCTCCTAGCTTTCAACATTAGCAAGCATTCCCTCTTGAACATACCCACAAATCAGGTCAGGAAAAGGGGCGACACTCAGCCAACTTCTCTGAAAATACAGACAGCAAACAATATCTCAGGAATAAAATTACCACCCGAACAAGACAAATCTAGAGACAAGTATCTAGACCTATTATCATCACAAACCCAGATGACTAGACATCATAATAGGAATATAATGAAGATAAGCCAGGGAAATATGTCACCAAGCAATCTAAGGTATCCCATCATAGCAGGCCCTCAAAAATTAAAACATGCAAGAGTTCTGATACATAAGAGGTTGTTTTGTGGAAATGAAGGAGTGAGAATCTAGGGAAGGGATAGAGGCACACAAGAGGACCTGCAGACTGGCACACTTGTAGGGAGCAGAGTGTGGGATGAGAGTAGAGAAAGACTATAGAGGGGGCTTGTGTAGAGAACAGAAACAGGGAACAAATAAAGAGAGTAGCTGAAGCTAGTGCTCCATTTATATAAAGCACACCTGGCAACAGCAGCAGCTGATGGAGGCAGGTAATGACTTAAGCAGGTGCTAAGTCCCTGAGAGCAGGCCATTGAAATTGCCTGCACATTGACCACCACAGAGGCAAGGTTCACATACCAAACAGGAAAGGAAGATACATAGAATAAATGGACTTATTTGTCAAAAAATATTTGGAGTCTAAAAGTTTCCTGGCACTAAATAACCAGGAACACTGCAACATATCAAAAGCAAATACTACAACTGACTGTAATAGAAGACGAATATCAGCAAAAAGGACAAGAAAGTAGTTTTAATGATATCCTGAATGAATAATTTCTAAACTAAAACTTTGATTCCTAGTAACGTACAAGAAGCATCCAAAACACAAAATAGATTGGAACAACAAAAAAAAAAAAGTCCCCTTGCCACACAATATTCAAACACTATACATGTAAAGAAGTAGGAATAGTGCAAAAACAAAGAAAACCAGTCACATGTAAAAATAGACCTATTACATTCATATCAGCCCTATCAATGTGCAGTGTAACACCTTAAAAAAATGCTCAACTTCATTAGTTATTAGGGAAATGCAAATCAAAACAACCCTGAGATTTCACCTTACACCAGTCAGAATGGCTAAGATTAAAAACTCAGGAGACAGCAGGTGTTGGCGAGGATGAGGAGAAAGAGGAACACTCCTCCACTGCTGGTGGGGTTGCAAATTGGTACAACCACTCTGGAAAGCAGTCTGGCGGTTCCTCCGAAAACTGGGCACCTCACTTCCAGAAGATCCTGCTATACCACTCCCGGGCATATACCCAAAAGATTCCCCAGCATGTAATAAGGATACATGTTCCACTATGCTCATAGCAGCCCTATTTATAATTGCCAGAAGTTGGAAAGAACCCAGGTATCCCTCAACAGAAGAGTGGATGCAAAAAATGTGGTATATATACACAATGGAGTACTATTCAGCCATTAGAAACAATGAATTCATGAAATTCTTAGGCAAATGGATGGAGCTGGAGAATATCATACTAAGTGAGGTAACCCAGACTCAAAAGATGAATCATGGTATGCACTCACTAATAAGTGGATATTAACCTAGAAAACTGGAATACCCAAAACATAATCCACACATCAAATGAGGTACAAAAAGAATGGAAGAGTGGCTCCTTGTTCTGGAAAGACTCAGTGAAGCAGTATAGAGCAAAATCAGAACAGGGAAGTGGGAAGGGTTGGGTGGGAAAACAGGGGGAGGGAAGGAGACTGATGGGACATTCGGGGAGTGGGGGGTCCAGAAAAGGGGAAATCATTTGAAATGTAAATAAATATAGCAAATAAATAAATAAATAAATAAATAAATAAAACACAAAATGTTTTGAAAATGTGATGCAGATTAAAAAAAAAAAAAAAAAAAAAAAAAAAAAAAAAAGCAGCCGTAATTTCTAAAAGCAAACCAATGGTCCAAGTGATTTAGGAAGACTCAGCCTTGATAGTGAATATATTCAGAGGACACTGCCTTATTTAACAAGTAAGAAGCACCACTAGAAACCTCACACACAGTCACATCTAACTGGTGTTTCCCATCCAACCCCTGATAGGACCCTCCACCCCAGCACCCACTGCTCAGCCACCCGTTCCTCTCCATTGCGGGCACATATTCTGTGCTTACCATGTCTCAATTTCAGAGCTTCCCTGAGGTCCCCTCACAGCACAGCACGGAACAGCAGATTTCAGAGCAGGAAACAGTGAACTATCATGGCCTGCACAGACACAGTGAATTTGCAGAAAGGTATCAGGAAGATCCCGCCTCTTTCTTTGAATGGCAGGTCTGTCTGGATGTCTGGATTGGTCAGTAAGCCTAACCACTCCTCAAAGTTAAAGTGTGCTTCTAGTCCAGGGGCAAACTTTTTTCTAGACCTTAGGAATGGTTTGCATTCCCTTAGCATTTGTGCCTACCTTGCAAGAGGACTTTCATACCACCCAGGCCTTGGGGAGAACCCACATTTTCAGTGCAAGCTACTTAGCTGCCTGCTCCTCCTCTCATTAGCTATGACCGTGCACTTAACTGGGCCTAAATTCAAACCTTGCCTGAGCTTTCCTCACAGCACTTGCCTTCCTCTTCCTGTAATCAAGGTGAATAGCTTGCCTAGCCCATTCCTCAGGTGCAGTGGGGGAGTCAATCTGACCCACAAGGGGAAGGGTGCCCAGGAAATTAACTTTAAAGAGTGACTTTAGGAAACAGGAGTTTTGTTTTATCACTTCACTCTGGGCTCAGGGAAATTGCAGCTCCCTTTCACCAGAAGATAAGTCCTAGATTTTGAAGATTCTCTTGTCAGACAGTCATTATTTGAAGAAGAGAACAACTGTCTCTGAGACATTATAATAAATCTTCTTTCTACACATACAGAAAAATTCACTTTATAAGATATGTTGATATAGAGAACCTGTGCTAACACAACTGTAGGTTTTCCCCCCACATTGCCATTGGAGAATGGATGGAGAGAAGGTTTATGGGACATATGGGTAGGGGGTATCTGGGAAAGAGGAAATCATTTGGAATGTAAACAAAGAATATAGAAAATAAAAATATTTAAAAAAAGATGTGATGACAAACTATAGTGCTCCAGTGTTTGTCATCTGTTTCCTGGTTTTCTCCCGGGGTTGTTTCATACCTATCATCTGGTGGAAGGGAATTTTAAGAGGCTACAAAGCAAACCATTTGTTTCCTAAAATCCCTTTTTAATGTTAACAGCCTGGGCATCCTTCCACTGATGGGGCAGCTTCATATCACCACTGCAAGACAAGTAACATGTTGTCCACCTTGATTTCAGGAAGAAGAAGGGGAAGTGCTGGAGGTAATTCTCAAGCAAGCTATGAAGTCAGGTCATGATGAATGCAGGATCACTGCCAACAAAGGGGAGGAGAAAGCAGCTGAACACCCTCAGTTGCAATGGTGTGTCCTCATCCAGTGCTGGGTGTGAGTACAGATGGATGAGGTTCTTGGAGGACAGGCACAAATGCTATGGGAGTGTAAACCTGACCCGAGATATGTGAAATGTCTGGCCCAGGACTGGAAGCACACTTTGACCATGAGGAGGGGTTTTGTTAATGTTGATGGATTTTAAATCCATTCTGCATCCCATTTTGTGAGGAGGATTGACAGATGTGAAGGATTTAGTACATCTACATGCACCCAATTGTCTTTTTGGAAATGTCATTTTCTAGGAAGCAGCATAATCAAAGCATCTGGATCCCATTATATCTTCCAGAATTTTTGAGTCAAGGATCTAATTCATAACTCCACGTCAAGGGCAGTCTCTGAGAAAAATTAACTACATGCCTGTGTCAGTAGTTTTACCATTCCCTTCCATTCATTCATTATAATAGCATGTTCACATATCTACATGTTTATGTTATTCTGTTCTTTTAATTATTTAATCTTTATTATTTAATATTATGTAGTTATTGCCTTCCTCATTTGCCCCCTGACTCTTCCTCTTCCCATACATCCTCCCCCATCTCCAAGAGGATATCCACACCTCACAACTCTCAGACCTTCACAATTCCTGGGTCCGACCAATTCTCAGGGGGTCAATGTGTCTTCTCCCACTGAGGTCAAACCAGGCTGTCCTATACCATATATGTGAGGGCCTCATGTCAGCTGGTTTATGCTGCCTGGTTAGTGGCACAGTGTGATCTTGGTTGTCTGGGGTAGTTGAGATTGTTGGTCTTCCTATGGGTCACCCTATCCGTCAGCCTATTCCAGCTATTCCATAATTCAACCACTGGGTTCCACAGCTTCTGCACATTGTTGGATAAAATATTTTGTACTTGAAAAAAAGAAATTTTCTGCCTCAGACTACTGTCCAATATATTGAAGAATAGGTGAAAAACAGGCAGTGCACTGTCATATATGTGCTCCTACTGGGAATAAGTAATTGTGATCTGATTTCTTCTTTGTAGATTATTTAGTTAATTTGTTTGTTTGACTTGGGACGTGGTTTCTATTTGTAGCTATGTCTGTTCTGGAACTCATTTTCTCTACAAGGTCATAGGTACAACTATCTTATCAAATTTTCTTGGAAGTTACCAGGGGAAAAATATCCACAAAAGCAAAATGATCAATAAAAATGTAATAAGGATTTGAGAATTTTATTTCTTCCAAAATAAACAAAGCAACTGAATGAGTTAAGATTTTTTGGAGAAAGTTCTCAAGACGGGCAGATATGATACTTCTAGCCATCAATGACAGTGATTTCAAAACTAGATACATGCACTGTAATCCAATAATTTATAGATATGTGTCAACATTTGATAGAGTTCCTGAATTATTTATTAAAAAATATGATTTCTCCCTGACCTTTTGGATAGAATTTCTGTCTGGTCTTATGAAAATGATGTAGATCATGGGCACAAAGATGCATCCAAGCATCCCTGCACTGGATGTCAAGATGGAGAAGATCTCCACAGCAACCATGACCTTGCCCTTGGTGCTATGGTAGACAGCGAGGAAGGTGACCCAGACACTGCAGAACACTAGCAGGCTGAAGGTCAAGTACTTGGCTTTGTTGAATGTGTCAGGCAGATTGCTTGCAAAGAAAGCAACAGTGAAGCTTCCAAGGCCCAGGCAGGCCAAGTATCCCAGGACACAGTAGAATACAGTAACTGAGTCCTTGTTGCACAGAATGATGATGTGGCCATGCTTAGAGTATTCATCAATATCAACAAAAGGAGGAGAAACAGCTATCCATAATGCACACAGAATACATTGGAATAGAGAACAGATGGGGATAATGTAGTTGGGTGTCCCAGATACTAGGAAGTTTCTCAAACTTCTTCCTGGGTCTGTGACTTTGAAAGCCAGAACCACAGTGATTGTTTTGGCCAGAACTGTGGAAACAGACACAGTGAACACAATTCCAAATGTGATTTGCTGCAAGATACTGGTCACTCTGTTAGGATGGCCAATGAAGAAAAAGGAGAACAGAAAGCAGAACATAAGTGACACGTGTCATAGGTAGCTGAGGATTCTGTTATTGGCCTTCACAATAGGAGTGTCATGTTGCTTGACAAAGACACAGAGTACCACAGCTGTGAATGCAGACAAGCAGAAGGCTATTAAGGCAAGAGCCATCCCCAAGGGGTCTTCATAGCTTGGAAACATCACACCTTTGTGAATGCATTTGTTGTGTTCTGTGTTGGCATACTGTTATTTTGTCCTATCACAATGTCCCACTGTCCCATCACAGTGTCCCACTGTCCCATCACAATGCACCACTGTCCATCAAATGTCCCACTCTCTGATCATAGTGCTCCACTATCCCATCACAATTCGCCACTGTCCCATCACAGTGCCCCACTGTCCTATCACAGTGCCACACTATCCCATCACAATGCCCCACTGTCCCATAACAGTTCCCCATTGTCCCATCACAGTGCCCCATTGATCCATCACAGTGACCCACTGTTCCATCACAATGCCCCATTATCCCATCACAGTGCCCCATTGTCCCATCACAATTCCCCACTGTCTCATCACAATGACACTGTCACATCACAATGCTCCACTGTCCCATCACAATGACCCACTGTCCCATCACAATTCCCCACTGTTCCATCACAATGACACTGTCACATCACAATGCCCCATTGTCCCATCACAATGACATACTGTCACATCACAATGCCCCATTGTCCCATCACAATGCCCCATTGTCTCATCACAGTGCCCCACACTCCCATCACAATGCCCCATTGTCCCATCACAGTGCCCCATTGATACATCACAGTGACCCACTGTTCCATCACAATGCCCCATTGCCCCATGACAGTGCCCCATTGTCCCATCACAATGCCCCATTGTCCCATCACAGTGCCCCACTCTCCCATCACAATGACACATTGTCCCATCACAATGACACATTGTCCCATCACAATGCCCCATTGTCCCATCACAATGTCCCACTCTCTGATCATAGTGCCCCACTATCCCATCACAGTGCCCCACTGTCCCATCACAATGACACCTTGTCACATCACAATGCCCTATTGTCCCATCACAATGCCCTACTCTCCCATCACAATACCCCACTGACACATCACAGTGCCCCACTCTCCAATCAGTGCCCCACTGTCCATCACAATGCTTTTATTAGTCACGGTTCTTCTGATTCACAGAACATATGGGTGGTCTCTATATATTTAGGGAGTTTCTCAAGGACTCACAGTCTGCAGTCCAACTCCCCAACCTTGATCAGCAGTAGCTCTAGATGGATGTCCAAGGATCTAGCAGTCGCTCAGTACCATGAGGCTAGCAGGCAGAGAAGAGTGTCTGCCTCCTTCCAATGTCCTTCTGTAGGTCTCCAGGAGAGGGTGTGGCCCAGATTAAAGGCTGTCAGTCTCTAGAAGCGGGCGTGGCCCAGATTAAAGGCTGTCAATATGCAGCAGAGGGTGTGGCCCAGATTAAAGCCATGTGCTAATGTGAATTTAATCACAGATGATCTTGAACTGAGAGATCTCCTTGTCTTAATCTTCTGGAATTCACAGACTCCATGCTTCAAAATCTCCTCGCCAAGATCCAGGTGAGAAACCTGTATCTCTGAGCCTCCAGATTAGGATCACAGGAGAGCTAATTCTTAATTTTTTGAGATTGTAATTAGGATTCTTAACAATCAGGGCAAAAATTGTCTTTTCCATGAAAATATGAAATGTATCACTATACGTCCACGTAGGACTTCCCAGCTATATCCTTCCCCTGCAAGGAAGGACTGTAGAGACCAGGCTAGACATCACTGCCCATGCTCATGCTTGGTGGTCATTATCTCTCTCCAGAAAACACAAATCTCCTGGATAATATGAGCTGTGATCTGCAAAGATTAATGGGGTGTTGTTAGATTTGTGACATTTAGAACACACTTAGAGGCAGTCGGGTGTGATACACTGTGGTTAATTCAGTTATAGAACAGATTGGAAGTGGCTGAGGGACAGGTGAGAGCTATTTGGGAAATAGGGAATTTGGTCATGTGTTGACAAATTTGGACACACAACTGTTGGGGAGTGTCTGGGCAGATGGGTCTCTCACAGCCTGACTGACAGAGCATGGAATACAGAGATATATACTATACAATATACTATATAATATATACAAGATTACTCAGATCTGACACTCTGACTGAAGAGAACAAAACAGAATAATCTTGTTTTCCTTATCGCTGTCCGCAGCCATCATCTCCAAGCAAGACCGTCCTGAGAATGTCCCTCCCGTCCTGAATCTCCACATGCTGAAGGTGACCCTCGAACTGCCTTCTAACAAGTTCATGCGGCCAAAGCCTAGGAAGAAAGTGGATGTCTCAAGTCTTCTGCTGCCAACGTGATGGGCTGGCTCTTCTCTCCATCCTGACCCAGGTCTCCACAGCTAACACATTTGGGAATAAAGCACAGCACTTTCCCATTGTTTTGACACTGACAAATCTCAGTGGCTGAGACCTCTGGCTTTTGAAAGGGAGGTGATCAACATTTGTGTCCCAGGAGTTTCCCGGGATGGGCACCTCAGCTTCTGTTCAGTAGAGGAAGAGCATTAACAGGAAGAAAAAGCCTGTTCCCCATGACATAAACAACCCCTTGTCTGAACAGTCCAGTGAATCCTGGAGAGCTCTGGGCATCCCCTGTGATGTCACCAGTGATGTCACAACACCCACTGCTCTCAGGGCTTTCAATTAGTCCCTAGAGAGTTCACCCATATTTATGTCTGCAAGATGGAGGAGGAGTGTACTTGAGAGTGAGAATGGGGAGCTTAGAGAAATGAGAGAGAGGCCAAAGGAAGCTGGATTTCCATCTCACTGTAAAGCAGCGAGGAAGATGTGGTCCTGGGAAAGGCTCAGTGAGTCATGTAACAGTGAAGTGAAATTTCCTGGAGCAGGCACACTTGAACATGGCGTCCCACTATTGAGAACAGGAAATGGTGTGCCCATATATTATTTAGAAATAATATGTACTCAGCTGCATCCTCATCTGACAGGAGGGAAATAGAACTCTTGAGTAGTTTCAATAAGTAGCAGTACCCCTATCATTAAATTTAGAAAGGTCTGTTTCATTTATTCTTTCTTTTTTATTGATTATTCTGTTTGTTTACATTTCACATATTATTCCCCTTCTAGGTTACCCACCAGAAAGCACTCATTTCACTCCCTCCTACCTTCCCATGGGTACTCCTCCACATACCCACTCACCCACTCCATTTTTGCTATATAAAACTGACAATTTGTTGTCTAGTTCCCCAACCATGGTCAGCAGCAGCTGTGGATGGAAAATAATACAGTTAAATAGTTGACATGAAAAACATTTTTAAAATAATTAAAAGGAATTATAAATATAATACTTTCTGATAATATTGAAGAAATATATAGAAAAAGGGTTAAAATAGAAGAATTCAAAGGGAAATGATATAGTCAAAATGCTAGTAGTAGTAAATGTATGAATACTAACTGACAAAAGATGTAGAGAACTTTTCTGATAGAATTCCAGATGTTTGTGGGAGTCATTTCAAAAGAATGGAAGAAATATAAAGAAAGACATGTCAAACTGAAGAATAGGATAGAAAATAATATAGATAAAATAGTACTAAGAGAAAATGTATCTATACTAACTGATAAGCAATGTAGACAAATTTTCTGATTGAATCAAAGATTTCATGGAAAAATATCTGATACAATTTAAGAAATATATAAGAAAAAGTTTTACAGTGAAGAATTCGATAAAATAATGTAAATTAAGGTGTATACATAGTTAGTATATCAAAACTAATTGACATTACATGTAGTAAAATATTCTGATGAAATTGAAGATTTTCATGGAAAATTGTTTTGATAAAATTGAACAAATATATAGAAAAATGGGTTAATATTGAAACTTTGAATCCAAATTAAAAGAGATGGAAGTAGAAACCATTCCTAAACTAAATTAATACTCACACTGAAAATTTTGAATAAATAGAAAATTTACATGGAAAAACATTTTTGAAAAAATGGAAGAAATATATAGAAAAAAGGTTGAACTTAAAATATTGGATGGGAAATAATTTCCCATAATAGAGTCTGTATTAATGCAAAGTGACAAAGCTTGTAGAACAATTTTGAGATAAAATGGGAGATATCATTGAAAATATGTGATAAAATTGAAGAAATATATAGAAAGAAAAGTTAAAATTGAATATTTTGATGGAAAATGACACTTGTCAAATAGTAAGCATTGAAAACCTTTACAAATTGAAAGAGTAAGTTGAAATTTTTTTTTAAAAAAACCTTTCATAGAAAGCCTTTTCGACGAAATTGGAGAAATATATAAATATATGTGTTAAATTGAAGAATTTGATGAAAAATAATACACATGAAATTGTACACATAGATAACACATCAAAACTGACAAACCATATTGAAAAGTTCTAATCAAATTGATAGATTTCATGGAAAATATTTCTGATAAAATCGAAGAAATATATAGAAAAATATTTCAAATTGAGATTTGGCATTGAAATTAAAACACATTAAAAGAATGACAAAGAAAACATATCTAAAATTAGTGCACAGGCAAATTTTAGGAATAAATTGAAAAATAAAGTGTTAAAATTGAAGAATTTATTGGAAAATAATAATGGTAAAAAGATAAACAGAAAATGTATTTTACTAAATGATCAAGAACATACAAAAGATTTCTGATGAAAGTCATGATTCTCATGGAAAATATTTCTGATAAATTTTGAAGATATATAGAGAAGAATTGTTAAATTGAAAATTTTCATGGCAAATAATTCAGATGAAATTGTGTATATAAAAATATGAGAGTTAAAATTAAAGAATTAGTTGGAAAATCAAAATGGTAAAAGACTTTACATAGAAAATATACCTATACAATTTGTCTAAGGACAGAAAAAAATTGATCATTTGAAGATTTTGATAGAAAATCCTAGACGCATGGAATACCCAAGACACAATTCACATAACAAATGATGCCCAAGACATAGGAAGAAAAAAGTACGGATCCTTGGGTCCTTTGTTGAAAGGGAAAAAAATTACCCACAGAATGAGATACAGGGACAAAAGTTTGAGCAGAGTCTGAGGGAAAGACCGGCCAGATACTGCCCCGCCCAGGGATGCATCCTATACAGTTATACAACCCAGACACTATTATGGATGCCCACAAGTGCTGGGTGACAGGAGCCGGATACAGCTGTCACCTGGAAGGCTCTGCTAGTGCATGACAAACACTAACTGTTGTTAGTGTAACACACAAGGTTACAACAAATGTGGGGATAATCCACCCTGTCTAGAAAAACGCTGTCTCAAAAAACCAAACCAAAAAACGAAGAAGAAAAACAAAAACCAGAAATCCTGTTTGTTTACTTTGAATCCCTGCCCCTGACACATTGCAACAGCACTGTAACCAGCACAGTCTAGGAGCTCGGAAGCCAGGGGTCTAACAAAGCAGAACAGATTCAGAGGAAGATTTCAGAAGGAAGTGCATCCATTCCCCGTAACCTAGCTTGGCACACAGATGACCTCAGAGGTGCTTGACCTACACTCAGAAAGTAGGCAAGGGACCCCACAACCAAGGTAGCATTTTCCTCCTGTGTAGGTGACACCGACTGCCAGTGTAGTGACATGGAACCCCTCAGTGTGGGATAAGAGAACATATCCCACAGCTTGCCATATGGAGATTCGAATAACCGTCTTGGCAGTCTCACCACTTTTGTGTCCCCTTGGTCTCAGGACCCTGCCCGCTTGAAGCCACTCCATGGACTCAGGAATAGCACTGGGTTATACAAATACAAGAAGTTTGGAAACCATGGTTCTACTGATACTGCACTGGGTTAACACCATCCAAAACACTGCAGTTTAAATGCTCCAAAGCCAGCATCCCTGTGACATCACCAGTGAGAAGTACTGCAGAGCATTGTGGGATATGTAGTCTTGGTCTCCAGGGCTATCTCAGAATTACTTGGAGCATTTATTGCCTCCCTAGCTCGACAGGGACACATTTCTCACTGCTTAAATTATTTAACAACAAACAATTTTCAGCTCTAAAGCCAAAGACATTATTTGTTTAAAACCACCGGCGTCTGAGAAGGCTGCTCTTGCTTGTCAGTCCCTTCTACAAACAATTAAAACATCTGGACATTTACTGAAGTCCCGTGCTGTTGAGGCTGCTGCTGCCTATTCTCAAGCTGCTCTTACAAACACACACACACAAACACACACACACACTCACACATACACACACTCACACATACACACACACACACACACACACACACACAGGAACCTCCTGAGGCCAGAGTGCCATCCAAAATCTCACTGATCACTTTCCGGAAACATTTAATAAATTAGTATGTCTCAACTCAACAATGTTCATGCCAGGCCTCTCTGTCCCACACTTTAAGGTGAGGATTCATTTAATTTCCTAACAAAAGCAGTATGAGTACCACACACAGGTAACCTAGCAACATGTCACCTTTTGTCCCTGAGCCCAAAGAGTCAGGGATGAGATACTCAGGTTGTGCACAAAAGTTTCCTAAAAATCCTAGAACAGCTGCAGAGGCAGAGGAAAGTGTGTGATATGCAGACACACTGGGTGCCTGGCTGGACAGACTCTCTCAATGAGGCTATTATTTATTAATTTGTTTGTTTCTTTGGTTGGTTGGTTGCTTGGTTTGGTTTTTGATTGTTTTCTGTTGTTTTTTTGTTTTTTTTTTTTGTTTTTTTTTTTTTGTTTTTTTCCGAGACATGGTCTCTCTGTAGCCCAGGCTCTCCTGGAACTCACTCTGTAGACCAGGCTGGCCTCGAACTCAGAAATCCACCTGCCTCTTCCTCCCAAGTGCTGGGATTATAGGTGTGCGCCACCACCACCCAGCTATTATGTACTTTTAATATAAAATAATATAAAATATAGTTGAGGTTTCTTAATCTTTTGGCTGATTTTCTTTCTCCTTCTACCAAATAATATAGCAGGACCAAATATATGTGTTATAGGCCACTTTGTTAAGGTAAGTTCCAGGACAGCCACAGATATGCAGAGATAGCCTGGCTCAACTCAGGAAAAAAATCTCACAAGGCAAAATTCCAATATTAATACAAATGAAGATACTAGAGTGTGTAATTGTGGAACCACATACTCCTCCACAGATACAAACAATGTAAAATAACTAAATAATTTGTGTTCAAATTCAGCAGTTGAGTTCTTTAAATTTGTAATAACACAAATGTTTTGGATATTTCAGAAAGAATAAATATGTAATTTGATTTTTCAAAGAACATATTTTATGTAGGTTTTGGGAGAACAACAAGGAATGCAGCACATCAATAACAGTATTATTTTAACTTGTTGATAATCAGTTGACACTGCTGTAGATCTGAATATATTATTTTGTTTGATTTTGTTAAGATTGAGTAGACATGTTCTTCCTCTCCTTATTTCCTTTGTTTGCTTTGTAGGTGCTATTTATTGTAAGGAATGTTCTTTGTGTATTCCTATAAACACATGTTTACTGCTTAAGGTATTTAAAGCAAAATGTATATGGGAAAAGTAAATATAACACTTTTCTAGTTATTAGCACAGTGAGTAGCACACAGGCATGCACAGTGTATTTGACTTGTTTAGTGTCTATGTTAAAGAACTTTTATTTCAGCTATAATGCATTGTACCGTGTAATGTGAAAAAGTATCATCAATTAAAATAAACACATTCAGTGTGTTGCACTTTTTAATTTCTTTTAGTTTAAGAACTTTGTCATTACTTTCATTTTCACAGAAAATTTTCATATTGCACTGTACTGTATTACTCTCTTTCTCTCTTTCTGTCTTCCCCCTCAGTCTCTTCTCTCCCCATTCTCCTCCCGTCCACCCTCTCTTTATGTATTCATAGCTGGCTTCTGTTCCTCCTCCTTGTCCTCCTCCTCCTCCTCTTCCTCTTTCTTCTCTCTCTCTCTCTCTCTCTCTCTCTCTCTCTCTCTCTCTCTCTCTTTCTGTATGTCTGTATCTCTCTCTTTCTTTCTGTCTTCCTGCCTTTCTCTGTCTCTAATGCCCTCTCAACTCCACATTTCATGCCCTAAAGAATCCATTATATATTATAAAAAAGAGATTGAGAGGATACAAATAGGGCTAATCTTAGATGGAAATATGTCTGTATGAGAATATGAATCCCCTAGAAAGTGGAGCAAAATCCAAGACCAAATTTCCATGTAAAGGAACTAATTGAACCCCTCCAAGTTTACCTTAGCATATGCCACAGCAAAATATACCTTCTAACTAATACTGCTTTGGCAAGGAATGAAAAAAAAAATGACCTACCACAATCAGTTACCTTGGACAGACTTTCCTTTCCCCACCACAGGCTAAGCTGCTTAGCCATGGATGTCACCAACTCTCTATCCTCCCACAAACCCACTCCTTATTTGTGCATTCCACTGCAAACCTGTGTCTCTGCCCCCATCTATAACAAGCATGAACTTGCAAACACACTCCATGCTAACCAGATGACAGGTAGGCTGCCTACCCCTGCACATCCAATACTCTCCTGGAGCCCCACCCTGACACCACCCACATTCATCCCTCACATCCTTGTCACCTTATCCCAGCCATTAACTTGTGCAGAGACTCTCTGCTGGACCAGAGGCCACATAGCCTTCCTCCAGGACTCCAAAAACACTGGTCACCCAGACACATTCTCCAGTGTATTGGTGCCCCCAGCAGTATCCTTAATAACTCGATCCCGCGTCTGTACCATGTAAGAACTTCCAATTTTTATGGAGAAATCCTGTTGGTTCGGTGGCCATGTAGGCTGACAATATAATGGAATTAAAGTGTAAGACAAACCAAGAATTGATCATCTCATGAGATGATGTAAAATTCTCTGGCAATATTCATCACCACTTTATGATAAAACTCTTGGAGAGATCGAGGATAAATGGGACCTGACTACACATGAATTCCAAGATGGGAAATATCTCTACATTATTATGGGGCCCAGTTCACATACAACAGAAGAGTAAATATGACTCACAACACCAGTTTCCCCAACCTCACAAACAAACTTCACCTAAAGAAATTATTAAATTTATTAAGGAACGGCAGTAAAATGTCCTTGATATTAGTTCTTGCTGATCAGTTCATTACCTACTCTGAGGTCAGGACACCCCTCATCCCTCCCCAGGCTCTGAAGAGCTTCGTTAAAAGCATCAGCCTAGACAGGTGAGGCACGCATACACTGCCACCACCACATACACATCAACGGGCACTTGTAAACCAGGAGACTGCAGTGAGCTCCAGCCAACCTAGAAGACACCGTGAGTTCTAGAGCAGCCCTAGACTAAACAGCAAGATCCCAGGAAGGGGCAAGAGAGAAGCTGAGAGTAAGAGAATAAGAGAGGGAGGAGGGGCAAGCAGGCCCTTTTATAGTGTGCCAGACCTATCTGGCTGTTGCCAGGTAACGGTGGTGAGGGGCATAACTGGCTGTTGCCAGGTAACTGTGGAATGGAGCTTAGACAGAATCCTAACAAGGGGGAGGTGCCTCGGGGCGTGACTGTAAGGGGCAGCCTTGGTTATCTTAACTGGTGTGGGAAGCCCCACCCACTGTGGGCGGCACCGTTCCCTGGCTAGGATCCTGGGCAGTGTGTGAAAAGGGGCTGAGCAGCAGCAGGCCTTCATTGCTCTTGGTGTCCTGATTATTTACACACCTGATGTGAGTGCACAGCTGCTTCACACTTCAGAGTGGCATTGCCCACCATGAGGGACTTTACTGTGAACCGTGAGCTGGAATAAACCTGTTCTCCTGACAGAGTGTTTTATCAAAGCAGCAGCAGTAATGAAGATACTTGTGAATTGACCTTTACACATTCAAGGTGGTCACAATGAGAGGTAATGTTGTGTTTTGCTTAAATAATTTTTTATTAGATATTTTCTTATTTACATTTATTTTTTGTTTTTGTTTTTTTGAGACAGGGTTTCTCTGTGTAGCCCTGGCTGTCCTGGAACTCACTCTGTAGATCAGGCTGGCCTCAAACTCAGAAATCCACCTGCCTCTGCTTCCCAAGTGCTTTCTTAAATTTTTATATTTATTTATATTATATATTCATATGTTTATATTTATATTTTATTTACATTTCAAATGTTGTCCCCTTTCCCCATTTCCCCTCTGAAAACCCTCTATCCCATCCCCCTCCCCATGCTCATTCACCCACCCACTCCTGCTTCCCTGACTTGCTATTCCCCTACCCTGGGGCAATGAGCCTTCACGGGTCCAAGGGCCTCTCTTCTCATGGATGTCCGACCAGGCCATCCTCTGCTATCCAAGTGGCTGGAGCCATGGGTCCCTCCATGTGCACACTTCGGTTGGTGGTTTAGTCCCTGGGAGCTCTGGGGTTACTAATTGGTGAATATTATTGATTCTCCTATGGGGCTACAAACACCTTCAGTTCTTTGGGTTCTTTATCTAGCTCCTACATTGTTGACCCTGTGCTCAGTTCAATGGCTGGCTGAGAGCACCCACCTCTGTGTTTGTCATGCACTGGCAGTGACCCTCAGGAGACAGCTATATCAGGCTCCTGTCAGCAAACACTTGTTGGCATCCACAATAGTGTCTGGGTTTGGTACATGAGCTGGTTACTGGCCCCAATATGCTTGCTTTACCGTAACTCACCCAAACTGTTATTGCAACAACCCTGAAGGTAAGAGGAGGCCCTTTGTCCACAGTCCGGCTTTGCTGGCAGGTCTCGAGGTAGCCACAAGATGGCTCACAAATTTGGCCAGAGTGTATGAAAAAAATAAAAAGAGAAAATAAAAGCCCTACAGCTTTTTTAGATTGTGTCATGGAGACATTTTTGACAATACACCCCCATGGATCCTGATTCACCAGAAGCAAAGGCCGCAGTGGCTTGAGCTTTTGTCAATCAGGGAACACCAGCTATGAAGACAAAGCCCCAGAGGGTGGAGTAGTTAGGAAAGAGTTGTCTTAGAGGTTTAAGGACAGTGGCAAAGAGAGTGTTTAATGGAGGACAGACTGCAGAGGAGACGCAGATGGGAGGACGGAAGCAACAGACTGGAGACCTGGGAAAGATCCTGTTGTCAGCCAAGGCCAAATCAGAAGACCATGAGTGATGCCTAAAAAGGAGATAAGGGGGCCCTGAGAATCAAAACTGAGACCAGGGTAACCCAAAAAGTGAAATGGAAACCCACCAACTTTTGTTGATAAAGTTCAACATTCTGTCTTGATAAAACCTATATGTAAACCTTTTCATGAGTTTATAAATGATTTCTGATGTGGATACAGAAACAAAGCAAAAATAATAATGGTGAAATATTTAACATAGAAAATATATCTATACAAAGTGAACAGGCACATAGAATATCTTTTCTGGTAAAATTTAAGATGTTAACAGAAATATTCCTGATAAAATTGAAGAAAAATATTAAAAAAGAGTTGAAAGTGAAGAATTCATGGAAATAATACAGAGAAAATGGTAGACATAGAAAATATTTCTCAAATAATTGAAGAGTTAAGTAGAAAAATTTTCTTATAAAAGTAAAAATATACATGGAAAATATTTCTGATAAGACTGAAAAAATATATAGAATGTGTTAAAATAGAAGAAGTTGTTATAAAATGATATAATAATAGCAACAAGAACAACAATAGTAATAATAATAATAATCATAATAACAGAAAAAAAAAAAACAAAAAATGCAGGAACTCTTAGATGCCATGAAAAATTCAGACATTTTAAGTCTCTGCTAAAAAAAATCCTTACTCTGACAACTTCAGGTGACCTTTGTAGACTTTGGGAATGCAGACTCAGATCAGGGGTCTTGGCATTAGCCAATGGCCAATATGTCACCAATTGGCAGAAGCTTGCACCCACCCTGTTTACACCTCAGTGCAACAATGGCCTTCTGGTTAAGGATGATGGCAGAATGACTCATTCCCAGCCTCTCTCCTTGAATGCCCCCAAGATAACTTCTCAGCTGCCCTGTTGCAGACCTGACCTAACTAGATGGGCCTCTGTATTACTTCTCAGATAGATGCAGGGGTAACGGAGTTCACCAATAGCAACTGACTCATTCGGGATGAGCAGAGTTATGCTGGGGCAGTGGTGGTGACAAATACTGAGATCACATGGGCAGAACCACACCTGTCAGGAATGTCAGCCCAGAAACCTGAACTGGCAGCTATGAAAAAGTCATTAGAACTAAGAAAGGGCATGAAAGTCATTAAAGCCACTTCCTGTTATGTTACAATTACTTCCTTTCAAGACCCGGACATTTCCTGGGTCAGTCACTGTGACAGTCACTTCCATCTATTGAACAGGCACCTCCTCTAAAGCTTTAGTCACTTCCTGTGATATACACTCACTTCCGGTTAGGGTCAGTAACTTCTTGTGACATCATGGCTACTTCCGGGTACAGCACGGCAACTTCCTGTTCTTCAAATGGTCACGTCCAGTTCTGATGTGTCCACTTCCTGTGGGTTCATAGACTTTGGCATGCCCTACTTCACTGTAGTAAGGTTATCTTTTCCTCAGGGTCAAGACACACATGGCTGGTGTGCCATTGCTACCTCTAATATCCATGGGGCCATTTATAAGGAGAGGAGCCGTCTGATGAGCAAGGACTAAACTCCATCCCAGAGAGCAACAAGTCAGCCCCAAGAGTGGCCTCTCATAATTGGGCTCCTCATGTTTTTTATTACACCGGACCCAGGAGACCCCACACTCTCTGATGAGACAAAAGACGTGGGCCAAAAACCCGTTGATGTCTCAGTGTTATAAGAGATGACAGAGAACAGCTAACTAACTACAAACTAATTGTGTGAGAGAAAATGGTCTACACAGAACTAAAGGAAGAAATTGTAGAGATTCTAGAGTTAAATGGAAATGAATATGCAGTACGCACAATCTCAGGGAACACAAATAAAATGAAAGTGGAGCTAAAAAAGTTCATGCCACAAAAGGCCTACAAGAAAAAAAAAATTGGAGAACTCTCATGCTGGCAATTTAAAAGAATGCTTTAAAGGCTAAAACAGAGAGAAGTGAGGGAGCAAAGAAAACAAGGAGGAGACATCACAAAATTTTCAAGTTGGGGGATGAACTCAATAAAATAGAAAGAGAACAATTCAAAGAATTAATGAAACTTGGAGTTGGTATTTTGAGCCTTTTATTAGACAAGATAAACAGAAACGTATTAAAAGATAAAGAATATACAAATTAATAAAATCTACAATGAAACTGCGGATTAAATATCAGACAATGAAGAAATTCAGAGAATGGTAAAGACGTAGTTTTAAAAATGGTCTACTCTACCAAATTAGAATTTATAAAAGAAATGGGTAATTTCCTCAATAAATTCCACATACCAAAATTAATCTAAGAAAAATAACATAAACATACATAAACAGAAAAGAAAACAGAATTCATTACAAATATGCCACCAAATGAGCCCACGTCCATGAGTTTTAAGGTAGACTCCCACCAGACTTTCAAAGAGGATTTAACAAGAAGTCAATGTATTCAACAATATGGAAACAAAAGAAATATTAGCCAATTTATTTTCTGAACCCCTGATTACTCATCTCTCCATTCAGAAAAGACTGAACAATAAAATAGAATTACAAACCAATCATCCTTAAAACCACAGATATAAAAGCACTTAATAGACAAAACAAATAAATAAAATTTAAAACACATCAAAAGATCATCCATCATGATCAATGAGGAAGGCTTAATTCTAGAAACACAGTGATGTTTCTCCATAAAGAGGTTAATGTGTAAGAAAAAATCAAGAATTGATCATCTCATGAGATAAGGTAAAATTCTGTGGCAATCTTCAATACCACTTTATTATAAAATTCCTGGAGTGATTAAGGATACAGGGGACAAGGCTAAATATAAAAATGTCACTTTCCAGCAAGCCTATAGCCAATATATATTAACTGGAGAAAAATTCAAATTAATTACACTAATTCCCAAACTATGCAAGGTTCTCTCTATAACTATCTCTATAACTATTCTCTCTATAAATATCTATTCAATATATTACACAAAAGTTTAGTTAGAGCAATAAAACTGAAGGACAGGAAGGTAATATAAATTAGAAATGAGGAAGTAAAATTATCTTTCTTTGCAGATGATTTGATAATTTTCATAAGGGAACCAAAACTTCACAAAGGCAATTCCTAGAGCTGATGAACATTGTCAGCAAAATTGCTGGATACATGATTAACTAAAAAAAATGAAAATTAGTGGCCTTTGTAAGTAAAAATGAATTTTCAAGTGAAAAAGATGTAGATATACCATAAAATTTGAACTGATTGTTGACACTTGTCACATTTTTTCTACAAAATAAATAACATTGAGTAGATCAATAAAAGTATGTTGGCTAAGAACTCACCAAAATCTTCTGAATCACAGATTACTTTTTGTTTTCTTGAAGGTTCTCAAAGACCACAGTGACATGCAAATGCTTTAATAGATTAATTGCATGCTAACGAGTTTACAATTGTAAAAATATACTAGAAAGGAAAAATTTTAACACATTGCCTATATTTATGAGGTTTCTCTGCATTATGACTTTTTCTTATGTTTTCTAAGAGGACTACTAAATGCAAAGTCT
The DNA here is from genome assembly GCF_947179515.1 of Apodemus sylvaticus. NCBI lineage: Eukaryota > Metazoa > Chordata > Mammalia > Rodentia > Muridae > Apodemus > Apodemus sylvaticus. The sequence continues at coordinate 1,366,332 of NC_067493.1, read as the reverse complement.
TTGTTCACCAAATGGTATATTCATAGCATTTCTCCCCAGGATGTATTTATATGCATTCAAAAATAACTATTGTGAAATGTTTTATCACATTGATTGTATTTATAAGATTTCTCTTCAATATGTGTTCTGTTATATTTTCAAAGATGACTATGATATACAAATGTTGGGAAGAAGCAAAATAAACTTGCTCTAAGGACTGCCTTTTGGTTGCCAACCTCCATTTAATCATGAGTTGTAACCAAGTTCAAGTACCAGGCCATAGGGGACCTGCATACTTAAAAATATTTGACAAGTTTTCATCATTTGAATTATTTACCAAAACATAATGATTGTTCTTAGCCATAATTCCTGTTCTCCATGTTTTATTGTTCAAAATAAAATGTCTATTCCTTACTATGAAAGAATCAGTGGGTGTGATAGGCTAAACAATAAAACCCACATTCTGTATCATTTCACTTAGAGTAACAACAGAAGAAAATCCTGATTGGTGGGAAATATAGGTGTAACTTAGCATGTATATTTGTGATTTTCAGGTGTGAAATCTATATCAGATTCTGGCTCACGGTGGGGATGGAATGGGGTGATTCAGATAAGTTTCTTAATATATTATTCTAGGATGCATTAATCAGTATCGATTTGACTACAAAAGATGCTTATCATTTGCATTATTCTGGTGTTTGAACTGTGTTGGAACTCAGTCAATCTCATAACATAAAGGTTTTAACACATTGCTAAAATTCATAGAATTTCTCTCCAATATGAATAGTTTCATAATGATGAAGACTATAGAGGTGTACAAGGGCTTCATTATACTAAACACATTCATGAAGTTTCTCTCAACACATATTCTTTCATGAAAATGAAGACTACAGTATTGTGCAAAGTCTTGATCACATTAAAATAACTCATGGTGTTTCTGTCTTATCATGTCCATTGCTAAGAAAAGTTATAATGAACAAAGCAACTCCTATAAAGCAACCCTTTAATTGGGGCAGGCTTACAGTGTCAGCCATTTAGTCCATTTTCATCAGAGCAGGAAGAATGGCAGGCATGCAGACAAACATGATGCTGGAAAAGTAGCTTGGAGTTCTGCATCTTTATCCAGTGGCATTTAGGAAGAGACTGTCTTCCAGGGACCTAAAGCGGGAGGGTCTCTGGTAGGAATTTCAAAGCCCAACCCCACAGTGATGCACTTCTTCCAACAAGGCCATTCTACCTCATAATGCCACCCACTTAGCTTAGCATATTAAATTGCCACATTCCACTGCCTGGCCCACCATATGATTGTTCAAACACATGAGTGTATAGGGATCACACTTAAACATACAGAATACATAATCTCCTAATTCAGAAGTCCCCATCCTCTAGAACAGTCTCAAAAACATAAAGAGTCCAAAGTTCAAAGACTCTTCTGAGATTAATCCAATCATATAATAGTAATCACATATATTTTCAAAAACAAAAACCACATCATATGTCTTCATATAGACAGGATACGCTTCCGCATTCCTAAAGGTCATAGTGAGGAAATACTGTACCTAAAAAAGGCCAAAATCCAGCTGAGCAATCTCTAAACTGCAACTCCAGGTATGATGTCAAAGCATTCTTCTGATCTATATCTCCTTTCTGCATTGTTTCCTGAAGCATAGTTGTTTCACTTTGAGTTGTTTTATTCCTTTAAAGCAGTTTTCCTGAGCAGGTATCACACAGTTCTAACATCTCAAAATCTCGGTGTCTGTCTCCAAGGTAATTTCAATATCACAGCATCTTGTTTCAATGTCTGGGATCCACACATGATCACCTCTGCTCCTCTAAAGAGACTGGGTCACTTTTCCAGCTCTGCCCTCTGTATCACTCTAAGGTCTGGTTGACACCACTCTCCTGCTCCTGCTGTTCTTGCTGCTCATTCCATGGTACTTGCATCTTCAGGATGCTGGGTTCTTCTACTGTAAATATGCTTAACCTATAGTTTTCTTATGATCATTCAATGATGCCAAGACTAAGTTGCTCTGCATGACAACTTCATGCATTCAAAACCAGTACCTCTTGGATGATTCTTATACATGAACAAGTCCAGTTGCACCACTAGATCCAACCTTGACTATCTCTGGAACATAACCTTTTTTTTCACCCAGAAAACACTACCCACTTTCTATTTTTCAAAAACTTCATTGCCTCAGCTTGGCGGAACTTGCTCAGTAGAATAACCTTGAACTCAGAGATCTCCAGGGCTCTGTCTCCTGAACTCTGGGATAAAAATCATGCAACACCATGCCTGGACCTAAGCTTTTCTTTTCAGATATTAAAATGAAAACCCAGAAGAGCAATCAAGTTCCCTTTTCAGTTTGACACATACTTGTATCATCATATCTCCACATGAAAACAATTACCAGGTTATAATAATTCCTAACATGACATAGTTCACATTCATACAACTACAAATCCTTATGTTTAGCTGGATGGAATCTTGCCCTAATGGAACCATTCCTTTAACACCATTGAATATCCTTGATCACAGGATTTGTCTTCCTTCAATGTCCTGATGAAACTTATGTTTTGAAACTTATGTTTTGTATTTTTCATTTCTTAGTTTTCGATACTTGTTAAAAACTGTAAGGCCAAATTCTATGTGGTGATTTTCATGACTTTGTCAAAGCAATCTCTTTTACATAACCTCAAGGAAACTCTTCAGATATAGATAAAAGGCAGCAATCTTCTTTGCCAAGTCATCCAAAAGAACCATGTCCAGAATGAAAATAATCCCAAGCACCAATGTCTATTGCATTACTAATATGATAGCCCCTTAGCTCCCACTTAATTCATGATTATATGCAGTATATTTATTTCCAGCACAGAAAATTCGCAGATTTCTCTATTATGAATATACTTTACCACATTGATTACATCAATAATGTTTCTGTCTGGTATGTGTTCTTTGATCATAGTGGAGATGGATGGGTTATACCACATTGATTATATTAGTAAGGTTTCTCTTGCGTATGTGTTCTCTTATGTCTTTCGAGAGTACTGTGATGTGAAAAGGCTTTACTACATTGTTTACATTCATAAGGTTTCTCTCCAGTATGTGTTCTTTTATGTCTTTGGAGATGACAGGCTATTGCAAATGCTTTACCACATTGGTTACATTCATAAGGTTTCTCTCCAGTATGTTTTATTTTATGATACTGGAGATAACTGGTTCTTGCAAAGACTTTACCGCATTGGTTACATTCATAAGGTTTCTCTCCAGTATGTGTCAGTTTATGTCTTTGGAGATCAATGTGACCTGCAAAGGCTTTACCACATTGATTACAATTATAAGGTTTCTCCCCAGTATGTGTTCTTTTATGATATTTGAGATGACTGTGACCTGCAAAGGCTTTACCACATTGTTTACATTCATATGGTTTCTCTCCAGTATGTGTTCATTTATGATATTGGAGAGTACTGCGCTGTGCAAAGGCTTTACCACATTGATTACATTTATAAGGTTTCTCTCCAGTATGTGTTCTTTTATGATCTTGGAGATGACTGTGCTGTGCAAAGGCTTTACCACATTGATTACATTCATAAGGTTTCTCTCCAGTATGTGTTCTCTTATGATATTGGAGATGACTGGGTCTTGCAAAGGCTTTACCACATTGATTACATTTAGAAGGTTTCTCTCCAGTATGTGTTCTTTTATGACTTCGGAGATTACTGTGATATGAAAAGGCTTTACCACATTGATTACATTTATGAGTTTTCTCTCCAGTATGTGTTCTTTTCTGATATTGCAAAGTACTGCACTGTGCAAAGGGTTTACCACATTGATTACACTCATAGGGTTTCTCTCCACTACGATTTCTTACAACACTGCAACGATAATTAGCAAATGAGATCTTTAGTATATTCATTACTCTGATCAATCATATAATCAATATGAATTATGTTTACAATTTGGTATAATGGTAAGGAAGCATCAGATATTAAGGTTTTAGCACTTTGTATGTTCATGGTGTTCTCCCTCATCATGAATTATTCAAGACACATGTGACAGTTATTACATGATTCCTATTTATAACATCCTCTTTTAATTGGGGATTTTTATATAATGTATTTCAGCTTTCTGAATAAACTTTGAACAACTCTGATCTTTATAACACTGACGGTATTCATAAATTTAACTGTACTGTGAAATACAACACTTTTGACTGTGAACCAGGACATACAGAATTTCCAAATTCCTAGAACCCATCGACTTTTTCTACACTATGAGTTTGGGGATGTTCCCCATAAAACTAGAAAAACAATTAATTGCAAATATATATCATATTCCTAATGTCTATCAAAAGAAGAATACTACATATCTTCTCATTGTTTTAGGAAAAAAAATATGTTGCTTCTTACAATATCCCTATGCTCACATGGTTTCTATCCATCAGGACACATGATATACCTAATTGAAAAAAATGACAAATGAAAGATTTACACATTGCATTTACACTGTTTGATTGTGTATTCCTCATAACATGTGCAATATAATGTTTCTCCACAACAAAATTCTTGGTTCTCATAAAATGCCCGCTCACAAAACTTAATCATATTACTATAAGAATATGAGCATCACCAATTTTACTATGGACTATTTGCTTACTAGAATGTTTGGGATCTAAATTTATCAATATTCAATGTGCAATATCTAAGCACTATGGGACTATATAGATTGCCAGGTCCACTGCACATCTCTACCGTAGCTACTTATCAAAGGGATACACAAATCAGATATTGGATCTTATAATCATAGTTGCACTTAAAGGACTGTTATTTCATACTCTTGCTTTTCGTTGGAGATTCCAAAAGATATGAAAAATTCCTCACAGGCATATTTGTAATACTTCCACATGAAAATTACCTTTCATGTCTTGTACTACTTTGAAAATGTTCTTCAAGGTGATGGTCTTCCCCATTATAGCCTAAAACACAATATAAAAAATTAAATGATATTTTATTGGAAATTAGGAAAAATTCAAGGTACTGTGAATTTTCACTGCACCATGTATGTTACAGTGAAAATTTAGTGAAATTAAATTTTTCAGCTCAATCTTCATTATTCACAATTAAAATAGTAAAAGACTATCAATAAACAACAAACATTTGTTTTCTTTAGAAAAAAATAAGTCTTACCAATAGCTTTGAGGTTCAGGTAGGTTTCCAACATTACATCGTTGTAGAGATTCTTCTGGGAAGGATCCAGCAAATTCCACTCTTCCTCAGTGAATTTCACATGCACATCATCAAAAGTCACTGCATCCTATATTTCCCATACATGTATACAACACAAAGCATCTTACTAACATCAATGTAAAGGAAATACATGCTTTTTCAAAAAATATTCATCTAATTTTAGCACTTTCTCCACTTATATTCAGACTCAGAATTTACAATCACTGTGTCATTTTAGAAGGAGCATTAATTATAAGATTTACCTGTGTTGCTTTTGAACACTTTGTATAGGATACAGCCTTGCCAGCGAAATGCCTAATGAGAGGGAGATGCAGGATAAACAGATCCACAACATTGAGCACACATCTGAAAACTTGTGTGAACATTTACTAACTACAAGAGTGATGGGCAAACTGGATGTATTTGCCCATGACTTCAATCACAGACATACAAACAGGTGTATGTCAGTGAGTTGGATGGCAGCATGTCATATGTATCATGTTCTAGGAGATCAAAAGTTATATATTAAGAACCTCAATCCCTATAAAAATCCACCAAGGAAATAAAAATGATAGAGAACTTAGAGTTCTATACTAAAACTTCCCATAACGAATTATACATTCACTTGATATCCGTATCCATCTTGTAGAAGCATGAAATGCAACAGTTTAAGCCATAAAATTAATAAAATTTTGCTAAAAGGGAATGAGTGCTTAAACAGTTACAAAAGAACAGATGAAAATACAGTAATATAAATGTTGATCATAAATAAGCAATGTAGGGCAGGAGAGAGAGCTCAGCAGTGGAAAGCTCTAACTGGTCTTCCACATTGTGTTCGTCAATTTCTCACATAAGCATGGGGACCAACATCTATTCATTACTTCAAGATCAAGAGTTCTGAGGCCATCTTATGACAACAGTAATGAAGAGACATATGATATTCATATTCATACACATAGGCAAAATACTATTTATTCAAACATTTCAGAACATTCACAAGTGTGAGGAAGTACATCATACACCTGGGAACCAAAGACTCTGAAGGCCCAGGTAGTATTGACGTAATGAACATACATCAACTTGAGAATTAGAATATAACCTATGTATTTGGCCAAATTTCAAAGTGAAACCTGAGGATTAAATTTTTCACAAAAGCATATCCTTATTGTTCTAAACCATGTCAGGTGGCTTATGTGGTTCCTATATTGACTATCAGGACAGGAAGGATTTCACAGAGAGATTTTGTCTTGAAAACAACAAAGGAATTAAAAAAATATTAAAACACCAGGCTTGCAAAATAGCTTAGCATTATATGCAAATGGGGCTAAAGCATCTTATGTGATTTAGGGACAGAGTCCAAATATTGACTGTATGGGAGCATGAGAAGAAACCTGAAGGATCAGTTTCAACTACAGCACAGTAAACACAGAGTACAAAATATGTCCCAACTAAAAGAAAAGCAGGGGCACACCTGGAGCACAGAATGAGGGAATGCCCAACGAAAACTCGCCCAACTGGAGACACACCTTATGGGAAATCTCCAATCCTTAACATTATTTTGGATACAGTGTTATGCTCCCAGACAGGAGACTTTCATAAGTGATCAGTGAGAGGCTTCACCCAGCAGCTGACTGAAATGGATGCAGAGAACCACAGTGAAACATGGGATGGACCTTGGAGATGCTTAAAGGAGATTTGGGGAAGGATTGAAGGCCTTGAAGATGGTAGGAACTCCACAGGTAGTCTAGCAGACTCAACTAACCTGTAACCTTGGGGACACTGAGAGACTGAGCCACCAACCAAATAGCAGACACAGGCTGGACTAAGGCCCCTGGCACATAAGCAGCAGAAGTTCAGGATAGTCTCCATGAGGGTCCTCCAACAACTGGAACAGGCAGTGTCCCTAAAGCTGCTGCCTATCTTTGGTATCTGTTCCTTTAACTGTACTCCAATGTCTGGCCTCATTGGAAGAGGATGCATTTAACCCAGCAGACAATTGAAGCCCCACGTTTTGGGGATACCCAGGGGACCCAATAAACTGCATTCTGACCCTGGATACTATAGGCTTATGTTTATCCTGTGATGAAAATGCATTCAATCTACAGTGATCCTAATAGTCTGCTGGAGCTCCTACACGGTTCAAATTCTAAAGTGTCTTCTGACACTCAAGGCAATTTCTAGAAAGTTGAATCTTTTAAAATCAGAAAGCAAGTCCTATCTTTTCAATATAAAATGGTACAGAATAAACCCTTCCTCTTCCAGTAGACAGGAGTGTACACTCCTTTTTCAACCACATGCCATGCCTGCCAGGAGAAAAGTTAGGCTTTCCATAAGATTCACCACACTATTTATTATCCCACATGCAATTTACACAGCTCTACCTAACACTGTACAAAATCCAGAGACAGCATAACCTCTCTCCTGACTAAGTCTCCTGGGGGATTGTTAAGATCATAATTTCCTGCCTGAGACTTCTGCCAGCTTTCAACATGAACAAGCATTCCCTCTTGAACATACCCACCAAACAGGTCAGTAAAATGGGAAAAACGCAGTCAACATTCTCTGAAAATACAAAGAGCAAACAATACCTTGGGAATAAAATTACAACCTAAACAAGACAAACCCAGAGACAAGTATCTAGGCATATTATAACCACAAACCCAGATACTTAGATATCTGCATAGGAATTTAATTTGCATAAGCCAGGAAAATATGTCAACAAGAAATACAAGGTGTCCTGTCACAGCAGGTCCTCAAAAATTAAAACGCGCAAGAGTTCTGATACAAAAGAAGTTGTTTTGTGGAAAGGAGAGGAGTGAGAACCTGGGGAAGGGATAGGGGTGCACAAGAGGAACTGTGGACTGGAACACATATAGGGAGCAGAGAGCCTGGGATGAGAATAGGGAAAGCCTATAGTGGGGGCTTGAGTAGAGAACAGAAACAGGGAACAAATATAGAGAGCAGCTGAAGCTAGTGCTCCATGTATATAAAGCACACCTGACAACAGCAGCAGCTGATGGAGGCAGGTAATGACTTAAGCAGGAGCTCAGTCCCTGAGAGCAGGCCATTGAAATTGCCCGCACGTTGACGACTACAGAGGCAAGGTTCACACACACTAAACAAGAAATTAAGATAAATAGAATAAATGGACTTATTGGTCAAAAAATAATTTGTGTATAAAATTTTACTTGCACTAAATAATGAGGAACACCGCAATGTATCAAAAGCAAAGACTTCAATTGACTGCAATAAAAGAATATCAGCTCAAAGGTCAAGAAAATAGTTTTAATGAAATCTTACATGAATAATTTCTAAACTAAAGATAAAGAGTCCTATTAAGGTACATGAAGCATCCAAAATACCAAATAGAGTGAAACAAAGAAAGTTTCCTTGCCACAAAATATCCAAAACACTATACATATAAAGAAATATGAAAACTGCAATAAAAAATGAAACAAAACCAAATCATAGGTTAAAATAGCCCTATTAGTTTCATACCTGCCCTCTCAATGTGTAGTGTAAAACACAATATGTTTTGGAAATAACCTTCAGAATCAAGAAAAGCATCCATGATGCTTCTACAAGCAAACCAATGGTACAAATGATTTGGGAAGATTCAGCCTTGATAGTAATGATATTCAGAGGTCTCCATCTTATTTAGCAAGTAAGAAGCATCACTAGAAACCGCACAGGTAGTAGCATCTAGCTGATGTTTCCCATCCAATCACTGATAGGAGCCTGCACCTCAGCACCCTCTGATCAGCCACCTGTTCCTCCCCATTGTGGGAAGATATACTGTGCTTACCATGTTCAGATTTTAGGGCTTGCCCGAGGTCCCCTCACAGCACAACACAGAACAGCAGAGCTCAGATCAGGAAACAATGAACTATCCTGGTCTGCAAAGCCACAGGGAACTTGAAGAAAGGTACCCGGAAGATCCCGCCTCTTGCTTTGAATGGCAGTTCTGGCTTGAGTTCTGGTTTGACCAGTAATCCTTATCACACCTTACAGTTAAATTGTGCCTCTAGTCCAGGGTGAAATTTTTTACAGATCTTTGGAGTGGATTGCACTCACTTAGCATTTGTGCCCTGCCTTGCAAGAGGACTTTCCCACCAAGCAGCCCTATGGAAGGACCCCACTATTCCACCTCAGGCTACTCAGCTGCCTGCTACTCTCCTTGTTAGCAATGACCCTGCACTTGACAGGACCTAAATTCAGACCTTCCTTGAGCTTTCCTCAGAGCACTTGCCTTCCTCTTCATGTAATCAAGGTTAATAAGTTGCATAGCCCATTCCTCAGGTGCACTGAAGATATCAATCTGACTCACAAGGGAAAGGGTGCCCAGGCTATTAACTTTAAACAGTGACTTTAGGAAAGGAGAGTTTTCTTTTCTGGCTTCATGCTGGGCTCAGGGAAATTGCAGCTCCCTTTCACTGGAAGATAAGTCCTTGATTTTGAAGTTTCCCTTGGCCTTGGCAGACAGTCATTATTAGAAGAAGAGGACAACTGTCTCTGAGACATTATAATAAATCTTCTTTCTACATACACAGAAAAATTCACCCTCTCTATGAGATATTTTGATCTAGAGAATCTGTGCTAACACAACTGTGGGTTTTTTCCCCACCTTGCCATTGAGAAACATGTGATGACTATATGTAGTTTTCCACACTATTTGTCATCTGTTTCCTGATTTTCTCCCAAGTTTTATTCATATGTATCATCTAGTAGAAGGGTATTGTATGAAGCCACATAGAAAACACGTTTCCTAAAATCACTCATTAATGTTAAGAGCCTGGGCTCTTTACTGGGCTTCTTCTTCTGATGGTCCAGCTTTATACCTCCAGTGCAAGTCAAGTAACAGGTTATCCCCCTAGATATCAGAAAGAAGGAGAGAAAATGCTGTGCTGAATTCTCAAACAAGCTATCAAGTCAGGTCACGATGAGTGCAGGATCACTGCCCACAAAGGGGAAGAGAAAGCAGCTGAACAACCCCTCACAGCCTCAGTTGCAATGGTGTGTCCTCCTCCAGGGCTGGGTGGGAGTGCAGATGGATGACATTCTTGGAGGACAGGCATAAATGCTATGGGAGTGCAAACCTGACCTGAGATATAAGAAAGTTCTAGCACAGGACTGGAAGCACACTCTAACCTTGAGGACAGGTAAGAAGCACTGGCCAATCAAGGACACCAGGCAGACCTGCCAATCAGACTGACAGGGAGGTTCTTCCTGGTGCCTTGCTGAAGTTTGTTTTAGCTTAACCAGCTTGAATGACTCTCTGTGTCCTGCTTTGAATGATGTTCTTGGCTGCTGTGTGCTGACCTCAAGAAAGTTCGATTTTTGACACATGTTGAGCACAGGGTCTATCTCCATGAAGAGGAGAAAGTGGGTGAGCACTGGAGCTGGGGTGGTGGGTCCTCCCTGGCGCTGGATGGGAAGAATCAGTCACATGTAGCCAGATGTGGCCATCTTTGAGGTCCCTTGTGGTGCTCCTCATTTGGTACATCAGATGGTGACCTCTGAGTAACTTCACTACCATGGCTGAATCTGCTCAAAACATTTGGACCAGGGGCTTGCTTGTAGAAATGTCATGGGCAGGATGCCAAACATGGACAGCCCTAGTTTCTTTTGATTCTTATACAAATCCTGCCCTCAGCATTTGCCACTTATGTGTAAGATCCACCTGCAGTTAATTGTGTAAATCTGTTAAAAGGCATCTCATACATTGGGGAGCACTGCCATATTAACCTGTGATGGAGAAGAGTAGAATTTATAATGTAAAGGACTTACCAAGCTTAGGAAATAGTAACAGTCATTAGCATTTACTTGATAGCGACTGCCTCAAAAACACCCCACAGATGAGTAGTATGCTAAGCAGACCGGCTAGAGACTAGGATACTAGGATTCACATATTTGTTCACCAGGTTTGTCTAAATATATGGCTGCAAACCATAACAGGTGAGGCAACTGTAATGTACAACACAAATGTCCATTTTCTTGGCACATGCCCATAGCAAAAATCAGGACTGTAATAAGCATTTTCATGAGTCATTACAACATCATAACCAACATTAAGACCTGTTGTGCCTCAAGTGCCCATTTTCTAATTGGGAAAAGCATAGTTCTGCCTCAGTGGACAGACTACACTAGCTGACAGCCAATTGAGAGGGAAAAACACCTATGCACTTGCAGGAAGGAGCTGAGAAGGACTGTCTTCTGAAAAACAACCGGGTTTGTCCTGTGTTTTCCCTGTTTGTCAAGTGTACTCTTGGACGATGGCCCCAAGGCAACAGGGAAACTACAGCTAGATGAAATGACCAGCTGAGACAGAATACCAGTTGAGCACTTGTCTGTGCCATCTGGAAAATCTTAGGCAAACCGAAAGGAAAGCAGTTGCAAGGGGATTTTTGTTTGCACTGAGTTTATTACATTGCTTGAGAGGGGGACAGTGTGGGAAGTATTGACACACTTGTAGGGGCGAATGGGTCTTTTACCTATGGTGGACAGAATAAAGTCTGCTTTTTGAAATGTCAGGAGGCTGAGCTGTCAGGAAAAAAAATCTCAGCACCTGCAATGAATCTCCATCCGCGAACCTGGGCACCATGCGTTCTGGTCAGGCTTTAGGAGCACAAGTTCCAGAACCAGAGCTCTCTGCAGAATTCCACATCTGCCTGCCTGTCACAATCAAATCCTGTTATCACACCGCATGCTCAGAGGAGCAAAACCCCATATGAGGTATAAAATCACCTGCGGAAAAACAACTCAGGCCTGCTGACAGCCTAGCAGAACTTGGCTTGGGGGAGAAGTCATAGCTACTAGAGAAGGGGATGCAAGGTGTGAGCACAGAGATCACCACCAGCTGCAGCGTCCTCTGTGGTGAAGAAGTCGCTTGTCTGCAGCTCTGTAGGAGAACTGAAGATCTGCAAAAGGAGACTTTAGGCTTCTAGCCAGGCCTCATTCCATTGTTCTGGCTCTTGCATTGACCTCAACCACCACAACCATCCTCCATGACATTGGTTCCTTGGAGGGGACCACGCTAATTCAAATAAAATAAAATAATAAAATAGCAACCCTATTATGAGTTACATCAGATCGGCTATCTGTTATTTTGTAGATCACTAATATTTCCCTAGCACTACACTTCCCTTCTCACCTAGTTGGAACTCACTTTGCAGACCACGCTATTAACAGAGATTCACCTGCATGATTCACTCCCACAGTGCTTGGATTAAAGGTCTGCATAGGCACACCCAGCAGAACACACTCACAATCCAGAGATTGAATCTGGAACACACACCTTTAATTTGGGCCACACCTTCATCTTGAGGCCTATATAACAAAGTTTTCACACTGCCTGCTTGCTCTCTCCTAGGTAGCAAGTCTTATTACTTACATGTCATTGGATCTTACTTGTCTGTGATTCCATCTTCTATTGAAGACCAACTGAGACATCCAGCCTCATGGACTCAGAACTTCCGTATTCTTGGACTTTGCTTCCCATCCAGTTGTTGTGGAATAAGGCAGACTGCATCCTGTAAGTCATTCTAATATAATCCCCTTTCAGGAAAGAGTGAGTGAGAGATCACTCTCTGTGATCTTTTACTTTTTAAAACAAGCATCCCAAGTAGATTTACTGACCCATGTGCACTTCCCCTACTGCCTGTCTCATCAGTCCACTATAATTTTAACTCTAGACAATTGTATCCAGAGTGATGGGATCTTAATTTGAAAAGCTTCACTCCTTTTTTGTTTGCTTGTTTTGTTTTTTGAGCCTAGGATTTCCTGTGTCGCCCTAGCTGTCTTAAAACTAGGTCTGACTACCAGGCTGGCCTTGAGAACAGAGATCCATCTGCTCTTCCTCTATCCCCAATCTGCTCCTTTCCTTTAGGTGATAAGACTAAATTCTTGCACCCCCAGGCTGGGAAAAATCTTGCCTCCTTAGGCAGTGCAAATAGAATGTAGGATGGTGGGTTTAAAACACAATTTTCCACAGTGTAATGGATGGGAGGGTATAATTAACTCACTGGAGACTTGTCTATATCAGAAGGCCAAGGACTTGCCGTCAGCATTCCATGAATAACCTGAAGATTCTGAGGGAGTACCTTCTCAGTTTTGTCAAAAATACAGCAGATTCTGAAGAGCATGGATGGCTGAGTGCACGTGACTTGCCAGCCCTGAGTACAAGATCGTCCACATCTCAGACACTTTCTTTCTGTGGAGAGCCAAACCACCACTTTGAGGATGGCTGGATTGTTGATTGGAATCTATACTCATTTTGTGTATTTGAGAGCTTGGACTACCTGAGATACTACCAAAGATTGAATTGTGCCGTGAAGAAAAGCACAGAGGTCTTCCAGACTGAGAGTCAGAAGGAGTCACGTGTGGTGTCAGGAGATGTAAACAACAACAAAGACAAAGGTTTAGAGGAGGTAGACCAACCCCCACCAAGCTTGCTAAGGGACAAAGGGCTAGAACTTGAGACCTATGATGGTGGAGACTGCCCTGACCAGCATCCTGCTTCTGACAGTCCCAGGAACCTAGGCTACTGGGCATGGCTTCAAAGGCCTTTCAGCTAGAAAAAGAAGAAGTGAAAAAATTCACCCAGAACTTAGTTTGGGGCCCAGGAACAATGATGCCTGCTAAGACTTGCACTTAGGGGATCTTCTGTCAGCTCCTGTATCACAACAAAGGCACATACAAAGGCAACTGGGTCTTTGCAGCCAGCTACTTCATGTTTGTTTGTTTGTTTGATTGATTTTACAGCTTTCTTAATAAAAGTGTTGAAATGCTGGAAATTTGTGTTCTTCTTGAAATAGACCTAGGAAAAAGGTGGAGTGTGAAGTGGATACAGATCAGGATACACTGTTCTCTAAACCAGGTACCCCAAATATATTTGTTGGCTCATTATCCCTTTCTCTTTGCCTATCTAATCAGTTGCCTGTTATGTTTAACTCTAGACAACTGCATCCTGAGTCAGGGGATTTTACTTTGAGACATTTCAGTCTTTTGTTTTCTTGTTTTGGTTTTTGAGCCTTGGTCACAGTACTAAATGTTTTTTTTTTAAAGAAGTTTTAAGACTTTCTTAAGATACCTGGTTCTCAGGTGTCCTGGGCCATAAGATAACCATCACACAGGGAGTAACCTTGAAAACTTTGAGAAAACCCTGTGCTGAATCAACGTGGATGACAAATGTGTAGAGATACAACATACCCCTTAGAAACAATGGTGAGCAGAGAGGACCTGAAAACAAAATGAAATTGGGTCTGGATCACATTTCTCATAAACCAGCACAAAGGTGCCAGGAGTTCTGTCCAGTATTTCCTCTACTGTTTCTAGACTCTAGGTTTTTGCAAAGGATCCTACTACAGCCTGGCAAAGTCTGGTTCATGTTGAAAACTAAAAACCTAGAAACAAAATCAACTATGTTGTTTGCAATCAAGGTATGATTTAGGCTCAGTCTGCTGACAGCACAGCATCACATCTCCTGAACACACACACTCTAATGCCAAGCATTTTGTTAGGTGCCTAGGCACATGGGGTCTAGACCTTGGGTTCACACAAAATCCAACTGTATCCTTCCTGGCAGTGTCTGATCCCATTGGCAAAACAAAAGCACCTAGAAACAAAATCATGTTTGAGGTCTGAAATCGCTATCAGATTTCAACTCAGAGGTTGTTGGCAGCCTAGTGGGAATTGCATAGGCTGCAAGTATCAAACACTCCTGGATAAAGATGACCAGGGGGAACTGTGACAGTGCACAGTGCTAGCTCCTGCACGCCCTCTACTGGAAGCAGTCGCAGGCTTGCACCTGGGAGCCAAGAAACATTCATGCTTCTGGCCAGACTTATTCATTGCCCAGGCTCCTTTTCTAGCTACAACCAGTGTGGTCATGAGATGCCAAATCTTTTAAGTTCAGCTCCATTTTAGCGAACCTGACCTATGTTTAAACAGAGGTAAAGTAACAGGCTTGTACCTTACATTAGTTTCCACATTGGCCCCAAAGTAACCCCTGTCTCCAGGCTAATTCCCAACAAGCCCGGAATTTCCAGGTTACAACTTCGACAAGACCTGAGTCTCCAGGTCACTCCCCACAACAAAACTACACTCCAAGCTTACAAGCCAACCCCTTGCCTAACCTCCACCAATGCAGAGGTGAACAGAAATTAAGTTTATGATATGACTCCCAGCACCAGGCAACTATGGTAAAGGCCACAAGAGCTTTCTAGTTAGATGCTTAGACATGGACTCACTGCTTACAGCTTTCTATACAGCCTTGCCATGATAGACATATGGGCTTCCCCTCCCAACACACACACCAACTGTCCTGAAGGACTGTGGTACTAGACATGGATGTCTGCAAACCAGCAGGAGTAAATATCCCGCTGTGAGTTGCATCAAATCTGCTCCTTTTTGTTGTTGTTGTTGTTATTGTTGTTGCTGTTGTTGTGAAGATCATTAACATCTCCCTGGCACTACAAACAAAGGAGTGATCAGATTAATCATGGACTTAACCAGTATTGCAAAGCTGGCCCCAAACCCTGCATGTGTGAGTGAGATTCCATCAGTTAGCATCTTCTGGCATGTTACACACTGGACAAGTATTCACCAGGAAGATAGCCATAGAGTGACTGCAGAAACAAAGCCAAGCTCGAGAAAGTCAGCTCAGAGAGCAGAGCTTTGATGTCCTGTACAGTGCTGTCCTGGAAAAGCCTCTTCACAAGGAAAGAAATGCAGCTCCAGTTGAGATTCTGGCAGAGAGCAGTATTGTCGACCTCCAGAGGTGGGCAGCGAGGCCGTGAGGCAGCTGATTCTGTACAAGTGCAGAGCCTAAAGGGTGCCTTTGTCAAAGACAGCTTTACCATGTATTCAACAATGGAAAGAAAGTGGACGAATTTTCAGCATTTAGAAACAACAGGGTGCAAACATTGTTGTAACTCAACAGACCCCCCAGGGATTGAGCTCAGGTGCACAACCCCTCAGCACAAAACTTGATGAAAGATTGATGCAAGAGCATGAGGTTTATTGGTCCATGTACTTGGGGTCACTCACCCTCGCAGGGAGAGTTCCCCCAGAACACAGAAAGCAGACATCCACGTACCCACTGTAGTTCAGGGAAGCCTGGAGCTCAGCTATTCCAGGAGATCCCTGCCTGCCTTCTGTGCAGACAGAGACTACAGGATGTAAAAGTTATGTTTATTCATTTCAAAGGCAGGACATAAAATGTGAGACAGACAGAGAGGCTGGGTAGTGGGGTGTGGAGAGGAGAGTCTGTGTCCTGAAGCTTCATCTCTACACTTAGCTGTTCCCCCTAACCATCTCTCTGCTGGGAATACAGGATGAGCAACTGCTCGTGATGCCAGCAAAAGAAAGGAGTCTTAATAGTATTTCCAAGCAGATCATGTTGACATGTTCCTTTAATCTCAGAACCAGGGAGGCAGAGGCAGGAAGATATTTGATTGGTGGTCACTTTGGTCTACAAAGCGATTTTCAGAAAAGCCATAGTTATACAGAGAAATACACTCTGTAATCTCTATTCTGTGTTGTCAACTTGATTGCATCTTGAATTATCCAAAATCCAAAACTTAAGGACCCAGCTTCAAGGGATTTGTTGTTTAATTTGTTGAAGGTAATCAGGGTTTTTGAAGTAGGAACACTCTAATTCAATGCAGATCTCTTTGAACTTGAAAGGCACAGGGCTTTAATCTGGATATGGAGCAAGATAGCCACATAACTGTGTCATTGTGATTGTTATTGTTTCTATGAGCCAGGGTTTGTCTGCAATACCACTGGCTGTATAGGAACGCAGTTTGTAGACCAGGCTACTCACAGAGATCCAGCTTCATGATACACCTCCATAGTGCTTAGATAAAAGTCACCACACTAAGTAGAAGACACTCACCTTTAATCCAGAGATTGATTCAGGAACACAATCCTTTAATTTGGGCCACACCTTCGTCTTGAGGACTATGTCAGAACACATAGGAAGAAAATTTTCAGTTGCCTCCTTTCTCTCTCCTAGCTTGCAAGTCTTATTACTTCACTGGTATTAGAGCTTGCTTGTCTGTGATTCCATCTTCTACTGAACACCAGCTGAGACATCCAACTTCAGGGACTGAGATCTTCTGGATTCTTGGACTTTGAATCCTATCCAGCTCTTGTGGAATAAGGCAGACAGGATCCTGTAAGTCAATCTATTATTTTCCCCTTTCACAAAAGAGAGAGTGAGAGATCATTTTATGTGGTGTTTTGCTCTTGAAAACAGGCACCTCAAATAGACTCGCTGGCCCATGAAGACTTTCCCCAGTGCCTGTCTAATGAATTGCCTATATTGTTCAACTCTAGACAATGGCATGATGCTGAAAGATAATTCTTATCCATTCACACTGAGGTGGTGAGAGGCTAGTGATTAGAAGGGAGTGAGGAGGAGGAGCTAGGGAGAGAGACAGAGGGAGATGCATGCAGGAGACATGATTGCGAGAGGGTAGAGATACAGCATGCCAAGATGCAATCAGAGGTAAGTATATCTAAAATTAGACTATTGGGATAGAACTTTTACTATAAGAGATGGCTTTGTTATTACCTTATTGACATCTTGAACTTTTTAAAAATATATTTAAATATAATTGGCAAATTAATTAATTAAGTGTTGAGAGTCTGTTCTCCTGGGTAATTTTAGGCTCCTTGATTGGGGAACAGCAGAGCTGGTGTCCCACAGGTAGTGTGACATGTGTGAAATGTGGGTCCCCTGCATATGGCAGAGAGAGAACTCAGCTGAGATGCTGAGAAAGCTAGTTGGAAGAGATTGCCTCAGAGGCAAAAATGAGATCACCTCTGAAGGAGACACTGTGGAGACATGGTAAGTGTCATATGATGCAAGAGTGGCAAAAAGTCTGGGCCCAAAGTGGCCCAGACTGCTCTAGAGAGTCGGAGGCAGTGACCAGATTCTTGATAGCCTGGCTTGACCCTACCAAAGAGCTAGATTTCTGCCTCTGTCAAGGACCTCACTGAGCAGACTGGCTGTTTCTCCTGCAGTTATTGTGGGTGAAGAATGTATTGGCTCATTTTTAAATCAAATACCATTACAGCATCCAGAGTGATAGCATTTTATGTTGAGAAGCTTCACTCCTTTTGTGTTTACATATTTTATTCTTTAAGCCTAGGTTATCCTGTATAGCCCTGGCTATCCTGAAAGTAGGTCTGAGTACCAGGCTGGCCTTGAGATCAGAGATCCACCTGCCTCTGCTTCTATCCCCAATCTGCTTCATTCCTATAGGTGCTGAGATTAAAGTTTTACACCACCAGAATTTGCAGAATCTTGCCTCCTTAGACAATGCAAATAAATGTTAGTATTGTGGATTTAACACCCAATTTACCAGAGTGCAATGCTTGGGAGGGTGTAATTTACTAACTGGAGAATTCTCTATATCAGAAGGTCAAGAACGTACCCTCAGCATTCCATGGATAACCTGAAGGTTCTGAGGAAGTGAGTACCTTCTCAGTTTTGTCAAAAACACAGCAGATTACGAAGAGCATGGGCTGTCGAGTGCACGTAATTTGCCAGCTGTGAGTTCAGGATCTTCCACGTCTCAGCCACTTTCTTTCTGTGGAGAGACAAACCACAGCTTTGATGATGGCTGGACTGTTGATTGGGATCTACACCCCTTTTATTATATATTTGAGAGCTTAGACAACTTGAGACACAGCAGCAGATTGAATTGTGTCATGAAGGGCCCAGAAGTCTTGCAGACTGAGAGTCAGAGGAAGCAATAAGTGTCCCCAAGAGATGTGGATAACATTTAAGACAAAGGTATAGAGGAGCCAGACCAACCCTCGGCAAGCTTGCTCAGGGAAAAAATGCTGGAACTTGCGACCTGTGATGGTGTAGACTGCCCTGACCAGAAGCCTGCTTCTGACCGTCCCAGGAACCGAGGCTGCTGGACATGGCTTCAAAGGGCTTTCAGTTAGAAGAAGAAGTGAAAAAAACTCACCCAGAACTGTTTGTAGTCTTGGAATCCTGAAGCCTGCTAAGACTTGTAATTAGGGGATCTTCTGTCAGGCATCCCTTCCTCCTGAGGTCACCAGACACAAGACAAGGTATACTACAGAATAGAGTTTATTCAGGGCATGGAGAGGGGAGTCAAGAGGGTAATATAGGCAGAGAAAGGCAGAGAGAGGGAGAGAGTAGAGAAGCAGAGGCGGCCATGACCATGTGGAGAGATGAGGGAGCGGAGAGGAAGGGTGGGGAGCCCAAGAAGGGGCAAGAGAGAAGCTGAGAGTGAGAGAATAAGGAGGGGGAGGGGCAAGCAGCCCCTTTTATAGTGCACCAGACCTACCAGGCTGTTGCCAGGTAACAGTGGGGTGGAGCATATCTGGCTGTTGCCAGGTAACTGTGGGGTGGAGCTTAGACAGAATCCTAACAAGGGGGAGGTGCCTCAGGGCATGGCTGTAAGGGACGGCCTTGGTTATCTTAACTGGTGTGGGAAGCCCCACCCACTGTGGGCGGCACCATTCCCTGGCTAGGATCCCGGGCAGTGTGTGGAAAGGGGCTGAGCAGCAGCAGGCGTTCTTTGGTCTTGGAGTCCTGACTATTTACACACGTGATGTGAGTGAGCAGCTGCTTCACACTTCAGAGTGGCATTGCCCACCATGAGGGACTTTACTGTGAACCGTGAGCTGGAATAAACCTGTTCTCCTGACAGAGTGTTTTATCAAACAACAGCAGTGATTAAGATTCTTGTGAATTGACTTTATCCATTCAAGGTGTTCACAATGAGAGGTAATGTTGTGTTTTGTTTAAAGAATTTTTTATTATATATTTTCTTATTTACATTTATTTTTTTTTTGTTGTTTTTTTGAGACAGGGTTTCTCTGTGTAGCCCTGGCTCTCCTGGAACTCACTCTGTAGATCAGGCTGGCCTCGAACTCAGAAATCTACCTGCCTCTGCCTCCCAAGTTTTTTATTTTTATTTTTATATGTATTTATATATTTTTATATTATATATACATATGTTTATATTTATATTTTATTTACATTTCAAATGTTCTCCCCTTTCCTCATTTTCCCTCTGAAAACCCTCTATCCCATCTACCCTCCCCATGCTCACTAACCCACCCACTCCTGCTTCCCTGACCTGGTATTCCCCTACCCTGGGGCAATGAGCCTTCACGAATCCAAGGGCCTCTCCTCTCATGGATGTCCAACCAGACCATCCTCTGCTACCCATGTGGCTGGAGCCATGGGTCCCTCCATGTGTACTCTTTGGTTGGTGGTTTAGTCCCTGGGAGCTCTTGGGGTACTGGTTGGTTCATATTGTTGTTCCTCCTATGGTGCTGCAAACCTCTTAAATTCCTTGGGTCCTTTCTCTAGCTCCTCCATTGTTGACCCTGTGCTCAGTTCAATGGCTGGCTGAGAGTGTCCCCCTCTGTGTGTGTCATGCACTGGCAGAGACTCTCAGGAAACAGCTAAATCCGGCTCCTGTCAGCAAACACTTGTTGGCACCCACAATAGTGTCTGGGTTTGGTTTATGAGCTGGTTACTGGCCCCGCTATGCTTGCTTTACCCTAACTCACCCAAACTGTTATTGCAACACCGTCGAAGGTAAGAGGAGGCCTTTTGTCCACCGTCCATCTCTGCTGCCTGGTCTCAAGGTGGTCACAAGATGGCTTGAAAATTTGACCAGAGTGTATATTAGGCAGAGAGAAAATAAAAGCCCTACAGATTTTTTATACAGGGTCATGGGGGCATTGTTGACAATACACACCCATGGACCCTGAATCAGCAGAAGCAAAGGAAGGAGACATCAAGAAATTTTCAAGTTGGGGGATGAAATTGATAAAATAGAAAGAGAACAATTCAGAGAATTAATGAGACATGGAGTTGGTCTTTTGATCCTTTTATTAGACAAGATAAACAAACCCCTATTAAAAGATAAAGAATATACAAATTAATGAAATCTAAAATAAAATGGGGGATTAAATAGCAGGTAATGAAGAAATCCAGAGAGTTGTAAAGAAATAGTTTAAAAAGGGTGCATTCCACCAACTAGGAAATTCTAAAACAAATAGCTAACTTCCTCAATAGATTCCACATCCCAAAATTAAACTAGAGAAAAACAACTTAAATTGACATAAACATGAAGGAAAACAGAATTCATTAAAACTATGTCCCCAATATGAGCCCACGTCTATGAGTTTTAGGGTAGAGTCCTACCAGACTTTCAAAGAGGATTTAACAAGAATTCAGTGTATCAACAATAGAGAAACAAAATAAATATTAGTCAATTTATTTTCTGAACCCATGATTACTCATATATCCAGTCAAGAAAGACTGTGTGATAAAAAAAGAATTACAGACCAATTACCCTAATACCACAGATTCAAAAATACTTAAAAGCTAAAACAAATAAAATAAAATATAAAACACATCAAAAGATCATCCACCATTAACAATGAGGAAGGCTTCATCCTAGAAACAGTGATGGTTCAACAAAATGGGATTAAAGTGTAAGAAAAACCAAGAATTGATCATCTCATGAAGTAATGTAAAATTCTCTGTCAATATTCAACACCACTTCATGATAAAATTCTTGGAGTTCTGGTGCTTACTGGGGCTGGAACACGGCTCCCTCTATTCCATTATCAGCAGCTTTCAATATTTCAAATACATCACGGCCTAATCTTGGCTTTCCTGGAACTTGCTTAGAGATCTACCTTGATCTCAAAGATCTGCATGACTCTGTTTCGTGAATGGTGGGTTAAAAAGCATGTAACACCATGACATGAAGTAAGCTTTTCTGTTTATATTTTAAACACAGAACCCAGAATCCAAATCTATCTCTTGGCAATTTGACACATAATTGTATCTTCATGTGTCTACATCAAAACAGTATCCAGGTAATAATAATTCCTGACATGATACAATTCACTTTCATACAACTGCAAATCCATATGTTTAGCTGAATGTAGTCTTGTCCTAATGTAAACATTCCTTTAATGCTATTGAATATCCTTGATCAGACGATTAAACTTCATTCAACTTCCTGATGATGCCTTGTATTTTGAACCTTTCTTTTTTTATTGTTCCTTTCTTAGTTTCTATGTTTGTTAAAAATTTTCATGCCAAATTCTATGCGGTGAGTTCCGTGACTTACTTTGTCAATACAATTAATGTAAACATCTTTACCTTAACCTCAAGGAAACTCTTCAGACGAGTGCAGCAAACTTCTTTGCAAAAGCATAAAAAAAAAAAAAAAAAAAAAAAAAAAAAAAAAAAAAAAAAAAAAAACTCCAGAATGGAAATAATCCCAAGCACCCATGTCTATCATATTCTACTATGATAACCTCCTAATTCCCACTTAATTCATGCTCATATTCATTATGTTTCTCTCCAGCACACAGAATTAGGAGATTTATCCCTGGTGAAAACACTTTACCACATTGATTACATTAAAATGTTTTCTGTTCGGTGTGTGTTCTTTTATGATACTGGAGATGACTGGGTCTTGCAAAGGCTTTACCACATTGATTACATTCATAAGGTTTCTCTCCAGTATGTGTTCTTTTATGATATTGGAGATTACTGTGATAGGCAAAGGCTTTACCACATTGATGGCACTCATAAGGTTTCTCTCCAGTATGTGTTCTTTTATGTCTTTGGAGAACACTGTGCTGTGCAAAGGCTTTACCACATTGATTACATTCATAAGGTTTCTCTCCAGTATGTGTTCTTTTATGATATTGGAGATCACTGTGCTGTGCAAAGGCTTTACCACATTGATCGCACTCATAAGGTTTCTCTCCAGTATGTGTTCTTTTATGTCTTTGGAGATGACTGGGTCTTGCAAAGGCTTTACCACATTGATTACATTCATAAGGTTTCTCTCCAGTATGTGTTCTTTTATGATATTGGAGATAACTGTGACATGCAAATGCTTTACCACATTGATTACATTTATAAGGTTTCTCTCCAGTATGTGTTCTTTTATGATATTGGAGATTACAGTGATAGGCAAAGGCTTTACCACATTGATTACATTTATAAGGTTTCTCTCCAGTATGTGTTCTTTTATGATATTGGAGATCACAGTGCTGTGCAAAGGCTTTACCACATTGATCGCACTCATAAGGTTTCTCTCCAGTATGTGTTTTTTTATGTCTTTTGAGAACACTGTGATGTACAAAGGCTTTACCACATTGATTACATTCATAGGGTTTCTCTCCAGTATGTGTTCTTTTATGGCTTTGGAGATGACTGGGTCTTGCAAAGACTTTACCACATTGATTGCATTCATATGGTTTCTCTCCTGTATGTGTTCTTTTATGATATTGGAGATGACTGGATCTTGCAAAGACTTTATATTCATATGGTTTCTCTCCATTATGACTTCTTAAAGGCCTGCAACAATAATTAGCACATGTGAACCCTTTACTGTATTAATTACTCTTATGAATCATGTAATCAGTTTGAATTATGCTTACAATTTGGTATATGGTAGAAAAGCATCAGATCCTAAGGTTTTAGCCCTTTGCATGTTTATGGTGTTCTCCCTCATCATGAGTTGTTCAAGTCACTTGTGATCATTATTACATGGCTCATATTTATAACATTCTCTTTATATAAGGGATTTTTATATAATATATTTCAGTTATCTGAAGAAAGTTTGAACAACTCTCATCTTTGCAACAGTAATTACATTCATAACTTCCCATACAGAGTGAATTACAACACATTTTACTGTGAACCAGGATACACAGAAAAATTTCCAAATTCCTAGCACCCGTAAAGATTTTCTACACTATGAGTTTGGGGATATTCCTCATAAAACTATAAAACCACTTAGTTGCAAATGTACATCATATTCCTAATGTCTATCAGAGGCAGAATGCTACATATCTTCTCATTGTTCTAGAACAAAAAAAAATGTGTTGCTTCCTTCAATATCCCGATAATCTTACTATGCTTACTATGCTTATTAGGATGTTTTTGATATAAATTTTTCTCTATTCAATATACAATTTCTAAGTACTATGAGACTATACAGATTGACAGGTGCATAGCATAGTTCTAAAGGAGCTACATATCAAATGGATACACTAACCAGATATCAGATCTTATGGTACATATATGGTTTTGTCAGAATATTATAATTAGAGCTACTCTTAAAGGACTGTTATTTGACACTCTTGCTTTTCAATGGAGACTCCAGAACATCTGGACACTTCCTCAGAGGCAAATTTGTATCAGCTTGCACATAAAAATTACCTGTCATGTCTTCTACTAATTTGACAATTTTCTTCAAGATGATGGTCTCCCTGATAATAGCCTAAAACAAAGTACCAGAAAATCAATGGTATACTATTGGAAATTAGGCAAAATTCAAGGTACTGTGAATTATCACTGCATTATGAATGTTACAATTAAAATTCAGTAAAACTGAATTATTCAGCTCAATCTTCATTATTCACAATTAAAATAATAAAAGATCATCAATAACCAAAAAACATTTCTTTCCTTTAGAAAAAAAAATAACAGTCTTATCTATAGCTTCGAGATTCAGGTAGGTTTCCAACATCACATCTTTGTAGAGATTTTTCTGGGAAGGATCCAGCAAATTCCACTCTTCCCCAGTGAAGTTCACATGTACATCATCAAAAGTCACGGCATCCTAAATATCCCATACATGTGTATAACACAAAGGATCATATTAACATCACTGTAAAGGAAATATATGCTTCCTCAAAAACATATACATATAATTTTGGTACATGATGCACTTATATTCTGACTCAGAATTTATAATCACTGTGTCATTTTAGAGGGATCTTGATTTATAAGATTTAGGTGTGTCAATTTTGAACACGTTGAATAGGATACAGCCTTGCCAGAGAAATGCCAATTGAGAGGTTGATGCAGGGGAAACAGATCCACAATACTGAGCACACATCTGAAAAATTGTATGAACGATTACTAGCTACAAAACGCATGGGCAAGCTGGGTGTATTTGCTCATGCCTTTAATCACAGAGTTACAGGCAGGTATATGTCATTTAGCTTGACGGCAGCATGGCCTATGTAATGTGTTCTAGGAGACCAAAAGTTATATATTAAGAACATCAACACTCTACCAAAATCAACCAAGGAAACAAAAATGATAGAGAACTCACAATCCTTTACTAAAAGTTCCTACAATGAATCATGCATTCATTTCAGAATTGTGTGAATGTTGCAGAAACATAAAGTGCAACAATTTAAACTATAACATTAATAAAACTTTACTAAAAGACAATGCATGATTAAATATTTACAAATGAACAGATGAAAATAATAGTAATATAAATGTTGATTATAAATAAGCAATGTAGTTTTGGAGAGAGAATTCATCAGTGGCGAGCTCTTGCTTGTCTTCCACATAATGGTGGTCAATTTCTCACAAACACACAGGACCAACAACTACTCATTACTTCAAAATCAAGAGTTCTGAGGCCATCTTCTGACAATAGTAAAGGTGAGAAACATGATATTCTTATTCATGCACACAGGTAAAAGAGTCGTATTAATACAAACATTTCAGAACAAACACAAGACTGAGGCAGAATGGCATACACCAGGCACGCAATGACCCTGAAATTTCAGATAATATTGACATCATGAACATATGCCATCCTGAGAAATAGAAAAGAACCTATATATTTGGCTATATTTCAAAACTAAAGATATGGATATAAAACAGCTTAAAGACATGTTTATTTAACAAAAAATTTTGCAGGCAAATGTGTACAACTAGATAATTTAATCCTGAATGAGGAATCCCAGACCCAAAAGGACATGCATGTATGTACTCACTAACAAATGAATAATAACCATATAGTACAGGATATCCATACTACATTTCTTGGCCCTGAAGAAGATAAACAAGCAGTAAGGCTCAGCTAGTAAGAGCAGTTACTGCTCTTGTGAAAGTCCAGTGTTCAAATCCCTCACCCCCATGGTGGCTCACAACCACCATAATGAGATCTGATACCCTTTTCTGGTGTTTCTGAAGACAGATAACCTGCTTATAATAATAAATAAATAAATAAATAAATAAATAAATGAATGAATAAATAAATAAATCTTTAAAAAAAGAAAAGGAAGGCTAAAATGAGCATGGTTGAATCTCACTCAGAAGTTGAAATAAAGCATACATAGGAGGCAGATGAAAGATAGAGAACTGGAAGGACCAGTAGTAAAGAAAGAGGAAGGGGAGGCAAGGAACAGGTGTGGTGAGAGAAAAGGAAGGGCCATAAGGTCAGGAAAATGAACTGAAATCTGTAGCTGTCAGGGTTCAAAGGGTGCAGGCTTAAGGATGCACCACAGACAATGAAAGGGATGGCAAGAGGGAGTCTATGGGGGCGATCTTAGCTGAAATGCATAGTAGTGAGAATTAGACACTGAAGAGGGCCACATCCTAAAGTCAAGCAGGACACCACCCCCCCAGTTGAGATTTAATTACACCAACCAAACCAGTTTACATACAACAAACGAAGCATCCCACACAGAAATCAGGGTTTCAGTTAGGGAATTAGAGGGTAATGGTTAGGATCAGGATAGGGGTCGTTAGGGTTAGGAAATTAAGGGGTTAAAATAGGATTAGAAATGTAGGATAAGTCCCAGGATTAAACTCAGGTTTAAGGTTAAGCTGACCACCATTATTCTCGATGGTCCCACTGAATCAATAGTATTCCTATTACACAAAGAAAAAATGCCAGGGTTAGGGTTAGTCTTTTTTTAAGGAATTAATTCATTACTAATACAATGTTCTCCCTGCATGTATTCCTGCAGTCCAGAATAGGGTACCAGATCCCAGATCCAATTATATATAATTATGAGCCACCCTGTGGTTGCCTAGAATTGAACTCATGGACTGAGTAAGAATAGCCAGAGCGCTTATCCTCTGAGACATCTCCCCAGGCCTGACCCTGCCTTCTTAATGTATATTATAAAAGGAAAATATAGTTTGGACACAGGTGCATAGACACCACCCATGCTTCTACAAGAAAACAACTAGTCCAGATGTTTCGAACAGAATTACAATCAGCCATGATACTGAAGTTATTCATAGGTCATGGCCTCAACTTGCAAGTAAGAAGCACCAGTAGAAATCTCACAGGAAGTCACATCTGGTTGATGCTTCCAATCCAACCCCACAGTGGACCTACCACCCCAGCACCCACTGCTCAGCTGCATGTTCCTCCCCATTGGTCAGTGTCCCATGCTCAGGTAGCTTTCTCATCCAGCCCAGCCCCACTGGCTTATGAATATTGTCACCCTCAGTGGAAGATCCTTCCCACTTCAATCATCCACACTATCTCACACAAACATAGCAACCAGCCATTCTGATGAGGGCACACCCTCAACTTTGACTATGTCTCTTTGTGGATTGAGAAGAGCATCTCTTACTGCCCACCTCCTCTCCTAGCTTTCAACATTAACCAGCAATCTCTCTTGAACATAACAAAAATGTCAGTAAAAGAGGCTACACTCAGCCAACACAATGAAAATCTAGACAGAAAACTGTAATACAGGAATAAACACCCTCACAAACAAGACAAACTGAGAAACCTTACCTAGACCAATAATCACTACAAATGATGGTGCCTAGACACCTGCATGGAAAGATAAGCAATACCAGGCAGGAAAATAAGTCACTATCCTCAGGGTCTCACTCCTCTCCTTTCCCACAAACAACCTCTTTCACATCTGACTCTTACATGTTTCAGTTGCGTTTAGTTTCTCAGTACATGATAGAGAGGGAGAAGGAAGAAGAAGAAGAAGAGGAGGAGGAGGAGGAGGAGGAGGAGGAGGAGGAGGAGGAGGAGGAGGAGGAAGAGGAAGAAGAAGAAGAAGAAGAAGAAGAAGAAGAAGAAGAAGAAGAAGAAGAGGAAGAAGAATTAGAGGAGGAGGAAGAGGAGGAAGAGGAAGAGGAGGAGGAGGAGAAGGAGGAGGAAGATGAAAAAGATCAATCAGCATAAAGGTCTCAAAAATATTTAAAATGAAATAATGAATGGAAAATTTTTCTAAAGCAGAAAAGGTGCCCATTAATGTACCAGAAACTTCAAAAATACTAAACAATGGGAAAAAAGTCCCTTTGCTACGAATAATCACAATACTAAACATATTAAATAAATATAAAAAAAGCTACAGCCAAAAAAACAAAGTAAACAATAGAATGAGTAATGTATGAAATCAGAACTATTAGATTCATATCTGTCTTCTATTTTTTAAGGCATTAATTCATTACTTATACAATGTTCTCCCTGCATTATTCCTGCAGGCCAGAAGAGGGCACAAGGCCCCATTCCATATAGTTATGAGCCACCATGTGGTTGCTAAGAATTAAACTAATGGCCTGTGTAAGAACAACCAGAGCTGTTAACCTTTGAGCCATCTCTCCAGCCCTAACCTTGCCTTCTTAATGTATATTATAAAAGACAAAATGGTTTGGACCCAGGTGATGCATAGTCATAGAAACCACCCATGCTTCTACAAAAAAGCAACTGGTCCCAATGTTTTGGACAGAATTACAGTCAGCCATGATACTGAAATTATTCAGAGATCATGGCCTGAACTATGAAGTAAGTAGCACCCCTAGAAACCTCACAGAAAGTCACATCTGGCTGATGCTTCTGATCCAACCCCATAGAGGACCCACCACCCCAGGTCCCACAGCTCAGCCACATGTTCCTTCCCATTGTGGGCAGTGATCCTGTACTCACCATGTCTTGATTTCAGCGTTTCCCTGAGGTCCCCTCACAGCACACAACAGCAGAGCTTAGAGCAGGACACAGAGAAGCATTCAAGCTGCACAGCCACAGGGAACACCTCAGAAGGAGAAGGTGAGGGTGAGGGTGAATAAGATCAATCAGCATAAATGTCTAGAAAACATTTCCAATAAAATCATAAATGAAAATTTCCTAAACTAATGAAGGTGCCTGTTAATGTAAAAGAAGCATCCAAAATATCAAACAGATTGTAGAAAAGTGTCTTTGCTGCACAATAATCAAAACAGCAAACATCAAAGGAAAACAATATAAATAACTACTACATAAATAATTAACAAAACTAAAGAAAGAAAATAGCCTGGGACCTAGCCCTGTCCATCCCACAGCCTTTGACCCCATCAGGCTCCAACCTGATTATTTATGTTCCTTGGGAAAGCGCCAGCCCAGACCTCTGTAAACTCTACCAGGTCTTTGTCTTTTCTCAGCCTGGCCTGTCGCGTTAAGGATCAGGATGCAGTTTATTGGCCTGTGAATTCCCTTCCTGTCTCACCAGCTCACAGACAGAAGCAAGGGCCGGCGCACAGCCCAGCGATCCATGGAGGCCAGGCTCGGCTTCTGTTCCCACAGGAGGGTCGTGCCAGGAGGCCACTGTGCCTGCCTGGAGGAGCACAGAGAGGGTTTGCACTCTGCCCCGCTGCTGCAAACTTTCCAGAGTGGGAAGCCTGCACCTTGCCCATCCACTGTCCCTGCCCGGGGCACAGAGAGGGTTTGCACTCTGCCCTGCTGCAAACTTTCCAGAGCGGGAAGCCCGCGCCTTGCCCGGCCACTGTCCCGGCCTGGAGCACAGAGAGAGTTTGCACACTGCTCCCCTGCAAACTTTCCAGAGCGGGAAGCCCGCGTCTTGCCAGGCCTCTCCAAACTCACAGACCACGTCTGCGGAGATGACAGGAGGATAGCTCTGAGTTACTCCGGAGCTCACACACACCCGCAGCTTGGAGCACTATCTTCATCTGAATGCGCACGCAAATGCGGTCCCGTTCTACAATTCCAGACCGGGCTGCTCAGAGCCCTGGAAGCTCAGCAATCTCAGCAGTCGCTAAATGCGCGCACTCACCTCCTTCCCGCCTCTGCCAGACCTCTGACAAACAAGCACATTCAAACTCCCAGCCCACTTTGATTCATAAAAATTAAAGACAGGAAATGACATCATTCCAGGACGCTGGATGCCGGGCGGGCACCACAGTGACGTCGGGGGTGGTGCCAGCGGTTGCCGGGTGACGGACAGGGACGCCAACATGGCGCCCGCCAGGGGCTGAGGTGCATGGTGGGGGGGGGGGAGGCTCGGGGGACGTCAGGGGGCGCAGCCAGCATTTGCTGGGTGACAGTTAGGGAATTCAACATGGCTCCCGCCCGGGGCTGAGATATATGGGTGATGGGCGGGGTTGGCGTGACATCAGGGGCAGGACCAGCAGTCTCTGAGCGACAGACAGTGATGCCAATGTGACATTTTCACTGAAATTGAAGAAATATATTAATATGTGTGTTAAAATTGAAGAATTTGATGTAAAATAATACACATAGATAATACATCAAAACTGCCTGACAAACCATGTAAAAAATTCTAATCAAATTGATGGCTTTCTTGGAAAATATTTCCTATAAAATTGAAGAAATATACAGAAAATTTATTTTGAATTGAGATTTGACATTGAAAATAAATAGACATAAAAAGTTGACAAAGAGAACTAAATGTGTAGGCAAACTCAATTTTACGAATAAATTGAAAAATAATGGGTTAAAATTGAAAAATCTGTTGGAAAATAATAATGGTAAAAAGATAAATTATCTTAATCAAGTACTTAGAAACATTTTCTCATAAAATTCATGATTTTCAAGGAAATTGTTTCTGATATAATTAAAACAATATATAGAAAAATAGTGTTAAATTGAAGATTTTCACTGGATATTATTCAGATAATGTTGTGTACATAAAAACATCCCTAAATAATTGAAAAATTAAATAGAAATATTTTCTGATAAAATTAAAGTTTATCTTAACTAATATCTATAGTGATATTGAAGATATATGTGTGTGTTCAAATTGAAGAATTAATTGGAAAATAATAATAGTAAAATAGTAAATATAGAAAATATACCTAGAACATTGTCCAATAACCTAGAAAAATTTTTTGATAAAATTGAAGATTTTGATGGAAAATATTTCTAATACAATTGAAGTAATATACAGGAAATGTATTATAATTTAAGATATCAGAAATGATAATACAGATAAAATATTATTAGACATATAAACTATTTCTAAACTAATGGAAAAAGGTAGTAGAAACATTCACTGAAAATATTTGTGAAAAAAATGAAGTGGAACTTGAAATAGTGAAGGTTTTAATTGAAAAATAATACAGATAAACAGTAGACATAAAAAGTTCCTAAAATGATTTTAAAATAAACTAGAATCATTTTCTGATAAAATTGAGGGTTTACATGTAAAACATTTCCGAGAAAATTAAAGTAATATATTGAAAAATGTGTTAAAATTGAAGTATTTGTTGGAAAATAATGTTAAAAAAATGTAGATAATTTTATTTTTACTGAATGACCAAGGACATAGAAAAATTTGGGATGAAAGGGAAGATTTTCATGGAATATATTCCTGATAAAATTGAAGAAATACATAGAAAAGAGTGTGAAAGTTGAAGATTTACAAGGAAAGCGATGCTTCTAAAATGATAGAAATAAAAATATTTCTAAATTAAATAATGAGAGAATTAGAAAATTTTGATAAAATTGGAGGTTTACATGGAAAATAATCCTAGCACTGGGCCTTTTTCTAGTTCCATTTAGCTTTGAATTTCATAATTTATTCATGTACATGTCTATAGTAAGCTCCATTTTTTAGACATGTTGAGCACAGAGTCACTGCTCATAGTGAGGAGGAGCAGACATATGAGCAGTGGGAGCAGTGGTGGTTGGTCCTCCCTACAGCTGCATGGGAAGCGTCGGCCAGGTGTAGCCAGATGTTTGCACCTGTGTGGTCCCTTGTGGTGCTCCTCCCTTGCTAGATCAGGCTGTGACCTCGGAATAACTTCACTCTCAGGGATGAATCTGCTCAAAATACTTGGACCAGGGGCTTGCTTGTAGAAATGTCATGGGCAGGATGCCAAACTTGGACAGCCCGGGCCTGTGTTTTGCTTGCTTGATTAAGCACCGCCACATTCTCTGCGACAATTATTTTTCCTTTTAAAGGTGCTTTTGGTAGTTCAATCATAAATACAAATTTACAATCACAAAAGAGATTTTTATGAACCATACCTGAAAGTATGTCTGTTTAATCATTGATAATTTAGACGTGAATTGTAACATGTCAATATTTTTCATTTGTCTGGTGGGCATTAGTTTTTAGGAAATGATTTCTACATACAGGATGCTATCCTGGAGGATTTCATGAAGGGATTGATGCCGAGTTATGGTGTTGTCCTTAATGTCACAGAGCATTTTATTTGATTCATCACAGGAAAAGAGTGGTACAATGTCCATTGATGGTCTTCTCTTTTATCTCTCATTTTTCTATTATTGAACATAGATATCTTTCATACACTATATTCTAATTACCTCTCTCCTCACCCAACTATTTCCAGATTTCCCTATCCATGCCACTTGTTCAAATCCCTACTCTTCCTTTCTTTTCCCTGTTAATAAACTAAACATGTAAACTAGTCCATTATTATTATTATTATTAATTATAAAAAACAAAACCTCTAATAAAACAAAATGAAAAATAAACAGATGAAAAGATACATAAAACAACTAAGAAACCTCAACATACACAAATTAAAATTCCTAAAATGAAATTACATAAAAGCACAAAAGTTTGAGCCACAATACACTTAAATAGGAAGGAACTTTGTGGCATAAAAAAAAAACACACAAAAACAAAGAACAGAAAACAACAAATCAAATGAACACAAAAGAAAATCAAATATAAAAGTCCTGGCATATAAAAGCGTAATGAGACAAAGAAAAACCAACAATGACCTTGAGTTTGTTTTCTGTTTTCCATCTGATTCTGGGCAAAAGGTTTGCCATTCAGATAGTTTGAATACCCCATGAATGTACTATTATTGAGCACATCTTTTGAAAAAAGAGCTTCTTGGAAATCATACCTGAAACCAAGTCTGTTACTTCATTTTTCATATAGACATGGATTTTAATGTCTCCTTTCTCCTTCATCTGGTGGCCATTATGTTTCAAGAAAATGATTTCTACATATATGACGTGATCCTCAACTTCATGTAATATATGCCGATGTAAGTTGTCATCCTTCCTTTCATAAAGCGTTTTATATTATAAAAACTATTAATATTGATTTGGTAAATGGATGTCAACTGGATTGGAATGGGGGTGCAGTTCCATCCTCCTCTCAATATTGAGACCTCATATTGAACAGAACCATGCAGGCCCTGTGCGTGCTGCCACAGTCTCTGTAATTTCACATGTGCATCTATATTTCTTGTTTAGAAATCCTGTTTTCCACGGTGGTTGTTCTCAGTCCCCTCTGGCATGGATAATACTTCTACCTATACTTCCCCAGTGTCTCCTGAGTCCCACGGCAAGGGATCTTATGGAGACATCCCATTTTTTAATGTGTGTTCCAAGTTCTTTCACATTCTGAAAATTGACTGCCTAGGGTTGTTTATATTTGTTCGTATCTATTACAGTAGAAAAAATCTCTGAGGGTGGCTCATAAAAACCCTGATTTTTAAGTATAGCAGATTGTAGTGAACTGTGATTTTACTACTATGTGACCTTATGATTACATAAATACATGCGATTTTACATAGTCTCAATAATTTATATTTCAATATATATATATATATATATATATATATATATATATATATATATATACATATATACATTCAGTAAGAATTAATGAGATAATAGGACATGTGCATTTTAGGAGAGCAAGGACTGGTACAAAGGGTGTCTTGGAGACAGGAAATATAAACAAAAAGAAATTAAATGACAATGTCAAAAATAAACTACCAACAATGACTTTGAGAGAAATGACACTGACATTCATTAACTGATGTAAAGAACTAATGTGCAGGGCTAGAAAGATGGCTCAGCGGTTAAGAGCACGGACTATTCTTCCGAAGGTCCTGAGTTCAAATCCCAGCAACCACATGGTGGCTCACAACCTTCGGTAAAGAGATC
Organism: Apodemus sylvaticus; assembly: GCF_947179515.1. Lineage (NCBI taxonomy): Eukaryota > Metazoa > Chordata > Mammalia > Rodentia > Muridae > Apodemus > Apodemus sylvaticus. The sequence continues at coordinate 1,332,136 of NC_067493.1, read as the reverse complement.
TGACGCCCTCTTCTGGTGAGTCTGAAGACAGCTACAGTGTACTTACATATAATAAATAAATCTTCAAAAAAAGAAATAATGTGCATGTTTGTATGTGTAAGAGTAAACTGAAATAACCTTTAGTACTCATATTTTGAAAAAAATTATGAGACCCTTCATCTAGAATGATTTATATCTTCATCAAATTTACTTGTCTTATTGTGGTAAAGGTTTTGTACATGACGTTTCCATTAGAGATTTTACACACTTAAAGAAACACTTTCATTTCATAATGAAATTGTATCTTTTCAAATAAATTTACAGAGCATAATGTTGCATGCACAACCTGAAGACATTGTCCTTTCATAAATTGTTCAAATCTTTGTATGTTATCTGATATTCTTAAAATATTCCTAGTACATTGTAAAGCTATTCCAACGTCCAACATTTCTATGTTGTCATATGCAATACTGTCACTGTGCTTCACAATCTGCTAACATTAACTCTTGTTTTTCTTTTCAAATAAGTGCCTTTTATTGCATGGGGAATCTATGATATTCCAAATCCAAACAGAGGCGATTTACCACTTACATGCCTTAGATTCTGTTGATGTAAAAAACACCATGATCAAAAGAAACATGTGAGAAAAGTGTTTATTTTCTTACGTAACTTGGTTGCAGTATATTCAATGTAGCCAAGGCAAGAAATTGGATGCAAGCACTCCGTAAATGCATGCGGAATAAATTTGATTACAGGCTTCAGGTCCATGCTGTCTGCAGTCCTCTTTTAATAACTCTAAGAACAACTTTAATAGAGGGGGTACTGTCTGCAGTAGGTGCAGTCACATTATATTAATCATTCAAGGCTTACACACACACACACACACACACACACACAAAAACAGCTCAAAATTATGGTAGCCATACCTCAATTCAGATTTACAGTTCTCTATATCGTCAGGACTGTGTACTAATAAATGAAACCCTGTTCCACCAAACTGTGTTAATTGGTGTCACAATGGACAGTGCTGTCCTATTTGTTAGTTCAAGTTTTATATGACTTAAAATTTTTATATGATTCAGTACTACTTTGGTAAAGACAGAGAAAAACTATGCTGAGAATCTTTTAACATTGTCATAAAATGAAAGTTTCAAGGAAGCAATTTATTTTTGTACTTCAGTAGAAAATTTGAATCTTGTCTAACTACAATAACATAACACTTTGGGACAAAGATACACCCTAACAATCCTGCACTAGAAGCCAAGATGGAAAAGACCTCCACAGCCACCATGCTCTTCCCCCTGGTGCTATGGTAGACAGGAAGGAAGGTGATCCAGACACTGCAGAACACCAGCATGCTGAAAGTTAGGAACTTGGCTTCATTGAATCTGTCAGGAAGGTTCCTAGCCAGGAAAGCCAAAGAGAAGCTCCCCAGAGCCAAGGAACCCAAGTATCCCAGGACAACATGGAAGGCAATGACTGAGCCTTTGTTGCAAATAATGACAATCTTTCCATGTTCAGATTGTATATCTCTGTCAATAAAGGGAGGAGATGTTACCAACCAGATGCCACAGAGAACAAGTTGGATCAGGGTACAAATGGGAATGACCAAGTTAGGTACCCCTGATGTCAGCACCCCTCTCATTCTTCTTCCTGGAGTAGTGAGCTTGAAAGCCATGACCACAGTTATTGTTTTGGCCAACACTGTAGAAATAGCCACTGTGAAAAATATTCCAAATGTGGTCTGCTGCAGGATGCAGGTGGCCTTGTTGGGATGTCCAATGAAGAGCAATGAGCAGAGAAAACAGAAGACTAGGGAGATGAGCAAGATGTAGCTGAGAATGCAGTTATTGGACTTCACAATAGGAGTATCCTTGTACTTCACGAAAGTGACTAGTACTAGAATTGTGATGGCTGAGAAGGACAGGGCCATGGAACCTAGAGCTATTCCCAAAGGATCTTCATAAGCCAGAAATGTCACAGCTCTTTGGAGGCAGTGGGTTTGCTCTAAGTTGGCATACTTATCATCTGGACACCTCACACACTGTTGCATATCTGCTGGAGAAAAACAATAAAACCTAATAAGATATCATAATTACTTATTTAATAATTATGTATTTGTATTATTCAGAGGATATATCAATAAATAATTTGGTACTGAGCATCTCATCCATTCCTTCTTCCTGCAGGGACCAATGACATAAGATTGCTGTCTATTAACCTGTATTTTGCGGTGAAACAAAACACCACGATAAGGAGTGGAACAGAAAAATAGTATGCAATAAACAAAAAAGAATAAATATATGATAAATAATAATATGATATGAGATTTTTAAATTCTTCAAACCATGTATTCACTGTCCCCACACAAATGTAGTGTGCAGATATAGTTATTGAATTTTTTGTATTTTGTTTGTTTTTTGGGTTGTACCATTTGTCTGTATCTCCATAAAGGAAGCAGAACATACAGTTTCTCATGCAAGTATTGTCTGCCTGAAGGAATATTTTCGTTCTTGAACCTCTGTGCCTAACAGTTTATCTTTAAAACTGGTATACATGAATGTCCTACTAAATGTATTCTGCATACTATAAAATCAGGAAGCAGCATATTGTGAGAGAAATGCATTGTTTGTAGAAGATAGTGCAAGTTATTTGCTCGACCCAAAAAAAGTTGACATTATTTTACGGATTAAGTATTGAAACATGGAGATTTTAGAAATTCAGTTTCCATGTATGCCATATCATAGTTATAGTTTGGAAAGAGAAGGATTCAAATTCAGCATTTCTTTCTGCATGCAAGCATGTACCTGTTTCATTGGAAACCTCATTTTCTGGGCACTGAACACAGTCAAAGCAGCAGTCTGCTGTTTCTTTCTGATGAATTTTCCTAAATCCAGGAGTACATGGCAAACTACACAAGGAGGAGGGAACCTGAGACAATATATAAATATTATATAATATGTGTTTGAGAGAAAGCATGTGTGTGTGTTTGTGTGTGTGTAGTTCATTTAAACATATATATATATATATATATATATATATATATATATATATATATATCGGATATTAACGGATATGGCTATAAATATTCCTCTGTTTGCCAGTATTTATTACCAATTACAGGCATATTATTATTTTGTATTTCCCTGCAGTACACCAAATGTCACACAATATTTTCTACATTATGTAATACTGTATATATAACTTTCAGGATGCAGCAATTTAAAACTTTAACATCCTACACTGATACATCCAAAAGGAATGCTTACATGACATCAATTTTTTCTCATGATGTATAAATAAAAAAATCAGAATACTGATATTCATGAAGAAAGTATGATAAATCAAGAAAGAATCCTTTGATTAATATGAGCAAAATATTTTACATAAGATTGTCCTAAATTTTTTGAAGTTTAAAATAATATCTTGAATATCCTATTCCTTCATTCCTATTCCTACCCCTTCCCTTGCATTTATGAGACTCCTGCTTCATCACTCTAACAAAATGCTATTCTGGGATATTAAGCTTGCACACGAACAAGAGGCTCCCTTCCCACTGATGCCAGATAAGGCAATCCCCCACAGAAGAGGAAACACCATAGGATAACATGTGAAATGTGAGTACATAAAATAACCAATAAAAAAATATATAAATAAAAAAGGAAACCTTGAATCTGGAGAAAGATTTCTGTTAATTCATACATATTATATTTAATTAGGCAATACATATGTTGTTATATAATTTCTAAATTCCATGGTATACACATAATTTCAAAATTATCATTTTATAAATACACACACACATATTATATATATGATAAGTATATTCCTGTAGAGAATATACATATGGGTGCAACTGAACATGGAATACATAGGCTTTTGATGATTATGATGAGATTTATATAGAGTTCAGAGTTACCATATTTTGGAGCTTGTAACTGAGCATGGTCTCTTGCAAGTGTAGTAATTGGTCTTAACCACAGAGATATTATTTCAGTGCCTTACCTCATATTAATAATATAGATATCTTGAAAACAAGTAAAATTTGTGGTATACATACTGAAGTTCCTCCTGTGGCCCACTCCACATCTTCAGATATATGAAGTTGTTGCATCTGTGGAAAGCAAGGTAAATAGCTTCCTATTTTTACTTTTAATCCAAAGCCTTGTGGAAAATTCCAAATGATGAAAATGTCATATGCTGAACACTGATTTTCCCTATCGTTCATGTTCACCAGTTCTCCAGCAGGGTTAGTAAATACCCTTGTCTTCAGCACGGAAGATACCTAAATGAGATCCATCATTAGATGCTTACCTATGCATATCAATAAAGTGAAGGCAAAATTGATAATTTTGCCTAATTTCTTAATGACTTTCACAAAAGACAGCTGCATTGAAGTAATCCCGTGTAGCAAAATACAATATAACTTATTGATAACTGAAAATTTATATACTTCATATTAATGTTCAATGGTAAAATGTACACAAAAATGATTGCATATAACAAGTAACATGGTGTGTGTGAGTGTGTGTTTGTGTTATTATACTTGTCAAAATACATTTTTAAAATGTAGCCATGAATGAGTATATAAAGAGGAATGCTGAATGTGTGTGCAAATAAAGAATGGCTGTTGGTCTTTCATGTATAGACAGTAAACATATATGAGATAAATAGAAACTTAATAAAATGTACAATCTAATTCATTAGTGGTTTTGTAAATCATTGTTAATTTAAATGAGTAACTATTAGTTACAGCACATGTAGTGATTCTTGAGAAATTACTCTTTAGAATAATATTCTAGTCTGGGCATCACTTAAAGCTTTTTGTTTGTTTGTTTGTTTGTTTTGCAGGTTATTTTTGTTTGTTTTTTTTTGTTGTTGTTCTTTTTTTGTCGAGACATGGTTTCTCTGTGTAGCCCTGGCTGTCCTGGAACTCACTCTGTAGACCAGGCTGGCCTCAAACTCAGAAATCCACCTGCCTCTGTCTCCCAAGTGCCTCCCAGGCATGCACCACCACAATCCAGTACTGAAAGCTTTTATTATCAAACCGTTGGGTCCTATTTTAAGTTTTGTACTCATTGGGTGAAATGTTGAGACATGTTTTAACAAAACTCACTGATATCATAAAAAAATATTGTGTCCTATTAAATGCTTTCCTTGTGTATGGTATTCATGCATGTAAAAGATAAATTAGGGAATTTTGTACTGTAGAAATCTTTCCCCTGAGAGAATAATCTATAACAAATGTGCATGAGTTTCTCTGGATACATTTAAAAGATCATATTGATGCACCTAAGCATAATGAAATGTAAGAAACTTCACCTGATGACAGTCTCTAAATATTCCTTTATGTTCTGCTGGTATTTGAGACTCTACTTGTTGAAGAATTAGTTCATGAAAGGTGTGGGCCAAAGCGTAAACAGCATTATATAAATTGTAACCTTCTTCAATCAGGGCCATGTCATATTTTTGCAGTGCTGACCATTCCAATGTGTTGTTGAATTTAAAATCTTCCATTTTATTTCTGTTCTTAGAGATTGAACAATTAAAATAATTCCATCCCAGTATGGACTCAGAAATGTTTACTGGGTATTTGTCAGTGTCCATAGTTTGCATAAAATATCTAAATTTAGGCATCTCACCTCTGTGGTGTGCAAAAATGAAAGTCCCATGGAAGAAATCAAGGCTGAAATCCTTTTTATTTGTGACAACATCCCATTGCGAAGTTGTGATCCAGATTCTCTGAGCTCCTAAATATCCCCATATTTTAAAGCTGACTTCTAATGTGGAGTTCATTTCACCATAAATGATAACAACCTTTGCTGAAGATGTCATAATTTGTTTATCATATATCGTAGACTTTGTCATGTATATCTGCATGGTTTCTGGGATCACATTCACAAAAGCTAAACAGATCCCATGCCTTTGCATTTCTTCTCTTAAGTCTGAGAGAAACTGAATGCCCTGGTCATTATCTGAGACGACCAGTCCTATCCAAGTCCATCTAAAATGAAGCAGCAAGGAGACCATGCCATGGGACAAATATGTGTCCTTGGTGGCTACCTGATAGACATAGGGAAACTGGTCATGGTCACTTAGGTTAGGATTAAATGGACCAAAGAAAACCTAGAGTGTTTAGAAGAAAGGATAAAACATCCACATGAGGAATATTTTTATTAGACTGTTTGGAGTTATATACAAGTAATGTTGCTCATCTTTCTTAACTCCTAATAAGAATAGTATGAACATACTCTAAATATCCTGTATTATTGTTTTTACATTCTTGACTATTTCTTACAAGTCTGAATTTCCTAGAACACAGTCTTGCCTGTTTATCCAGTACATATATAATCTGATTATTTAACTCCTTAACATATATATTGATATGTACATACAGTGATATATAGTGATATAAAAGTACAGTTTATATATATATATATATATATATATATATATATATATATATATATATATATATATAGTATATTACAATGTAATATATATACAATGTGTATGTATGGGTTGTGTGTGTGTGTGTGTGTGTGTGTGTGAGAGAGAGAGAGAGAGAGAGAGAGAGAGAGAGAGAGAGAGAGAGAGAGAGAGTAGTAGCACACTCATAAATGCATGTCATAAAACTTTTCTTGTTGACACATGTAAAGGGAATTTAATGTTGTTGATTCATTCAGTGTCACACATTCTTACCTGTGGTGACAGAGAAAGAAATGCCAGTTTGGCAGATGTTTTCCATGATGGCCCAATAATGTGTACTGCACAAATTATATATTTTCTACAGATATAATTAGTAAAATACTCCCCATTGTTTTGTTGGTCATATGCTCTATCAAGAAGTCCCAATGTGTCTTGAATTAGACCAACACTGATGCTAAACATCAAAGACATATTGGGTAAAAGATAAGGATTCTCGTTGATCTCATCAGTAGCAAAAAACATTACCAGAAAAAACTCGTAACAACTTGCTGGTATTCTAAAACAAGGCATAGTGATGATTAAGGGAGATATTTGAAACTTAAAATTGCATTTACAGTAAAGTTTATACTATGAGACATGCTAAATTCCTAAATAACTGTCTTGAAATAAGCCTCATGAATGAGGGATCTTTAAAGCTGAATACAATTTAAGAATTTATAGACTTAGAGCACTATGATATGATAGGTATATTTTTGTATTATTGTACTTTGATAAGTAGTTTGTTCTATTTCTCCATGTCATCCTTTAACTAGATTACTATCCTACTGATTAAGACACTATAAAATAATCTTAGATATGTAATTCAATGGATACATTTTAAAAAATGATTTTCTTAAACCACAAAGAAAATATCTAACATATTTTACTTATTTTGTTATAAAAGACCATTTTATACATCAAACATCTTAATAACAGTGTGCATTTTGAGAAGCAAATAATACTTCAAAAACAGTTTTTAACATTTATATTTCTATAATTACATACACTGAAAATAGCAGTCATTTGTACTTAATAATATCCATTCCTGAGTATACTTTATGTAATGGTGAGAAGTAAATTATTTCAAAACACACAATATTATTTAGAAATTAAGCATAGCAAAAGAGCATAAAATGTTAAAAACTGAACTAATAGCAAATACATTGTCACTTTCTCAAAAATTGACCACATACTTGGACAAACTTCAGTAGATACAAGGACAATGAATTAATCCCATGTATTCTATGGGACTGCCTCAGACTAAGGCTGATATTCAATAACAACAAAAAGAGCAAAAATCTCACATACACGTGGAAGACAACAAATTATCTTCTCAATAATGAATTGGTCAGAGAAAAAATAAAGAAATTAAAGATTTTTTTTGAATTCAATGAAAATAAAGGCACAGCCTATCCAAATTATGGAACACAAAGGAAACAATGCTGAAAGAAAGTCTCATAGCTCTGAGTGCCTCCGTAAAGAAAGTAAAGAGATCATATGCTATCAGCTTAGCAACTCATCTGAAAGCTCTGGATCAAAAAAAAAAAAAAAAAATCAAATGTAACCAAAAAGAGAAGACAGCAGGAAATAATCAAGCTCAGAGATGAAATCAACCAAGTAGAATGAAAAATAACTATATAAAAAAAATGAAGCTAGGATCTGGTTCTCTGAGAAAAATCAACAAGATACATAAACAATCAGACTAACCACAGGGCCCCAAGACAGGATCTAAATTAACGGAATCAGGAGTAAAAAGGGAGATATAACAACAGAAACTGAGAAAATAAAAAAAAATCAGATTCTACTACAAATGTCTATATTCAACAAAATGGAAAAAATTGATAAAATTAATTCATTTTATAGACATATATCAGGTACCAAAGTTAAATCAGCACCAGGTAAAATACCAAAAGTGTCCCACAGCTCCCAAAGGATTAGAAGCCTCCCATTCACAAAAAGCAAAGGGCCAGAAGGTTTCATTGCAGAACTCTATCAGACCTTCAAAGATGATCTATTACCAAAACTTTTCATACAATTCCATAAAATAGAAACAGAAGGAGCACTATCTAACACTTTTTATAAAACCACAATTACACTGATACCTAAATTACAAAATGATGTAACAAGGTAAGAAATCTAATGACCAATTTCCCTAACAAATACATATACAAAATTATGCAATAATATTCCCTCAAACCAAATCTAATAACACTTCAAAAGAATTATCCAAAAGGAACAAGTAGGCCTAATAACAGGGATACAGGGATGGATCAATATGGGAATCTATCAAAATGATTCACAATATAAACAAACTCAAAAATATCTTGATCATCTTATTGGATGCTGAAAAAAAACTTTTGACAAAATTCAATACCCCTTCATGTAAAAGTCTTCGAGAGATGAGAAATTCAAGGCACATACCCAAACATAGTAAAAGCAATATACAGGAAATGAGTAGCCAACATCAAAATAAATGGAAACTTGGAACAACCCCACTAAAGTCAGGGACTAAATAAAACTGCCCACTCTCTCCCTCTCTATTCAATATAATACATGAATTTCTAGCTACAGCCATTAGACAACCAAAGGAGGTGAAAGGGATAAATGTTAGGAAGGCAGTAGTCAGCCTATCACTATTTGTAGATTATATGATAATATACTTAAGTGACCCCAATAATTCCACCAGAGAACTCTTAAGGTGATAAACAACTTCAGTGAAGTGTCTGGATATAAAATTTACTCAAACAAATCATTAGCCTTCCTCTACCCAGATGATAAACATGCTGATAAAAAAATTAGGGAAACAACATCCTTCACAATAGTCACAAATTATATATATATATACCTTATATATATATATATATATATATATATATATATATATATATATATATATATATACATATATATATACCTTATATATATATATACCTTATATATATATATACGACATCAAAGAACACCTTAAAGTTGGAAAGTCTCCCTTACTCATGGATTGGCAGGATTAATATAGTAAAATTTGCCATCGTGCTGTAAGCAATGTAAAGATTTGATGTTATTGCCATCAAAATTCCTACTTAATTCATCACAGTGTTAGAAAGGGAATTTGCAAATTCATCTGGAATAACAAAAAACAAGGATAGAGAAAATAATTCTTAACAATAACAGAACATCTGGGGGAATCACCGTCTGTAATTTCACATTGTATTACAGAGCAGTCCTGATAAAATCTGAATGATATGGGTAAAGACACAGGTAGATTGTTTAAAGGAACGGTATTGAAGTCACAGAAATGAACACATACAACTATAGTCATTTGATCTTTGATAAAGAAGTTAAAATCACCCAGTTGGAAAAAGACAGCATTTTCTAGATATGGTGCTTGTTCAATCGTCAGTCATTATGTAAAATAATGCAAATCGATTCACTCTTATCTCCCTGTAAAAAACCCAAGTATAAGTGAATCAAGAACTTACAGGTAACACCAGTTGCACTGAATCCAATGGAAGAGATAACGGGGAAGAGCCTTGAAAACATAGACACAGGGGAAATTTTTCTGAACATAAAATCAATGGTTTATGTTCTAAGATCACGAAAAGACAAATGGGACTTCATAAAACTGCAAAGCTTCTGTAATGCAGAGGACACTAATAATAGAACAAAACAGCAGCCAGCAGAGTTGGAAAAAAATCATTACCAATCGTACATGAGATTGAGGGTTAATATCCAATACTTACAAAAAAACTCAAGAAGTTAAACTCCAGAGAATCAAATTACCTATTAAAATTGGGTACAGAGCTAAATTAATAATTCTTAATGATGGAATATCAAACAGCCTAGAAGCATCTAAAAAATTCAACATCTTTAGTTATTAGTGAAATTGAAATCAAATCATCCATCAGATTCAACACCAGTTTGAATGGCTAAGATCATAAACTCAGGGGACAGCAGATACAGGGGAGGAGGTGGAGAAAGAAGAACACTCCCCCATTGCTGGTGGTATAACCATATAACTGCAAGCTGGTATAACCACTCTAGAAATCAGTCTGGCTGTTCTTCTGAAAATTGGACATAGTACTACCTGAGGATACAGCTATACCACTCCTGGGCATGCTCCTAAAAGAAGCTTCAACATATAATAAGGACACATACTTCACTAACTTTATAGCAGCCTTATTTATTTATTTTTTGTGTTTTTTGTTTGTTTGTTTGTTTGTTTTTGAGATAGGGAGTCTCTGTATAGCTCTGGCTATCCTGGAACTCACTTTGTAGACCAGGCTGGCCTCAAACTCAGAAATACACCTGCTTCTGCCTCCCAAGTGGTGGAATTAAAGGCATGCACCACGACTGCCCAGCAGCCACCTTATTTATAATAGCCAAAGCTGGAAAGAATCCAGATGTCCCTCAACACAGGAATGGATACAGGAATGGCACTATATATGTATCAAAAACAATGACATCATGAAATTCGCAGGGAAATGGGTGGAACTAGAAAATATCATCCTGAGTGAGGTAACCCAGTGACAAAAGTACACACATGGTATTCACTCACTTATAAGCGGATATTAGACCAATAGCTCAGAATACCCAAGATACAATTCACAGACAAAATGATGCTCCAAGAGAAGGTAAACCAAAGTGTGGATGCTTCTTCAGTTCTTTCTAAAAGAGGGAAGAAAATACTCATGAGAGGTAAAGTGTAGATAATAGAGTGAAAGAAAGGCCATTCAGAATCTGCCCAACCTCAGTATCCATTCCATATAGGGTCACCAAACCCAGACACTATTGTGGATGCCAAGAAGTGCTTACTGACTGGAACCTGATATAACTGTCTCCTGAGAGGCTCTGCCAGAGCCTGAGAAACACAGAGCTAAATGCTTAAAGACAAGTATTGGATTGAACATGGGTTCCCCATCGGAAGAGTTAGAGAAAGGACTGAAGGAGCTGAAGGGTTTGCAACACCATAGGAAGAACAACAATAACAACCAACCAGACCTCTCAGAGCTCCCAGGTACTAAGCAACCAAACAAAGAGTACACATGGAGGGAACCATGGCTCTGATTGCATGTGAAGCAGAGGATGGCATTTTAGGGCATCAATGGGAAGAGAGGCCCTTGGCTCTGTGAAGGCCTGATACTTCAATGTAAAGCCAGGGCAGTGAGGTCGCTATGGATGGTTGTCAGAAAAAATTACCTTCATAAAAACAGGGGTGGAAGAATGAGATTGGGAGTTTCTGGAGGGAAAAGAGGAAAAGTTACCATTTGAAACTCAAATAAAGTAAATATTCAATAAAAGAAAAGTATATATATGTATTCAAAAGTTCTTATGAAATAACACCTGGCATTGTGAGAGTATTTTTAAAATGCATATTATACCTGTGTATACTGCCTAACAATCACTATACTTAAAAATGATAATCTGTGATCTGGGTTACAAGGAAAGATATTATTTTATCAATAAGAATATGTTACACATTTTTAAACAATTAAATTGAGAAGGTAAATGTTATAAAAATTCTAAGTTCACGTACAGTGAGAAAAACTATCAATAAAATTTCCATGATGTTTGTAGAACAATATTTTAATATTATCAAATATTAATATGCATACAATAGAATATTGATTTTAAAATATATTTTATTTATATTCTTTATCCAGTTCAAACTCTACAAAATGGTGTAATACATCACATACCCAAATTTTTAATCTTTGAACTCTTTCATGCATTAATTTAATGTTAATTTTTACTGTGTTGTTACTATCTCAATTTCTAAAAATCCTATAGGATTTCTCTTAAAGCCTCAGTGTTCCTCATTCTTTGCAATCTTTTAAATGATGTCTGAGCACAGTGATATTCTCTCCATAAGAAATTTGATCATCTGCCCCAACACAGTTAGCAGTTTATCTGTTATTATTAGTTACTACCTCTCTTCCAGAGTAAACACATAAAACATGCTCTTTTGATGAAATTTGCATTGTAATTGAGTCTTTGGAGCAAAGTTTTTATTTCTAAACCTGAAAAGTGTATTGGTACAGTTTGCATACTTGTAACGTTAAACCATATTATGGCTTATAAAACTGTCACTAAAGAAAATTTCCACTATTTTTCCAATGAGATGCAGAAAATCAAGAATCCATAAGAAATGAAATTCATACTCACCTAACACAAAAGAACAATAATGTAAAGCACTCTCAGTATCAACCTGTACAGTACATTCGGGCTACAAATTGGAAAACATATCCTTTAAATCCCAAAGTCATGAAAATGTAAGAGTAAGAGATATGATGAGCCTCAGAGACAGAAAAACACAGGAAATCTTGATTCATGATAGAAAGAAATACCAAGCACATTGATTATCTAAAAGATGAGTTGTTTCAACACACATTCCCTTAATATCTGCAGGCACAAACAGCAACATCTCATATTTAAGATCTCAGACATTGAGGACAGCTTCTTCTAAAAAAATGAAGTACATTTATTTTCCTAGATTTTCTCTAATGCTATATCCATTCACTAGTTAACAGAAAAATTGACCATCTGATCCTGAGAGTAAGCCTAATTTGTGTCTGGGTATTTGTGTAATTGGACCAAAGTTTATTCCGGTAACAGACTATGAATCCTGTCAGTCTTTTCCCACATTCAGCTTCAAATCCAGAATTTCAGGAGATGCTCATTTGAGGACTATTATATAAATCATATGACATATATATTCACAAGTATTTATTTAATGTTATACTTGTTATCATACATAGTAAACCAACACATACAAATATTTCAATGAATGAATGTATGCCTAGCTGTTAGAGACCCAAATTTGATAACAATTTTATGAAGGCATTTAGATGCATGGTCATACAAGAATCACTGGCAGGCAATTGAATATAGGTAGGGACGCAGTCTCTTTACCTTGAACTCTTGAAAAAGGTAGGAATTGTGAATTCATGGTAGATGAAGAGACATCGTTCAATACATGATATCAAGAAAAACTCAACAGAGCGAATCAATAATCATTTTCTAACATTGAGAACTGGAGCCTAATATATTAAAGCTAAACTAAACTGTGATACATTTGAAACTATTAAAATAGTGATTGGTGTAATAATTAATTTTCAGCATTATAAAAATTACAAGAGTTAGAACAGGACAGAAACCCACAGTTTGTGTACACAGCTAAATATTTTCAATTTATGACATTGATGCAGGAATAAAGTTAATGACTTACCTAAAATAAATAATTTTATTGTACAAATTGTCTTCAATAGGTCCCTCACGTGTCCAAAGGTAGAAACCACGATCATTTCTCAAATCTACATCATTATCTTCATTGTTCTTTATCCTCCAAAAGCAAATGGGTTCTGTCAAACAGCACAAGATGAGAGAAAAGTTCAGGAGGAAAATTGAAATAGAGGAACCACACAGCTTCTTCATGTCTGCTAGGCTTTCTGATGGAGCAGTTGTGAAATCTGTTTCTTATGCAGTCAAACATCACACAGACATTTACAACTAAGCGTCTGTTTTAAGGCTACTACTGTCTGCCAATCCACTTAAATATATTCACTGTTCCTTTCCATTCATCCTATGTCATGCTCCCTGGATGCATTGATAAAAATTCTGGCCTCAAGCTCTACATCTGAGGTCTGAAAACTTTTTATCAAAACATTTCTGAAAACATGTTTTGTAGATCATGCTCTCTATCCTCAGGTGCCATGATGTCATTCATATTTCTGAAAACATGTTTTGGAGATCATTTTCTCCATCCTCAGGTGCCATGATTTCATTGGTATACCTAATTCCCAAGTACAAACTTTTCTTGGGCAGCTTGGACCAGAATATGTGCCAACAGCCATATGGAAAAACACAATAGATTTTAACAGAACTTCCATAGACAAGAGTTTAGAAGGTAATAAAAGTTCGATATCATTCACACTGTGAGAAGAATCATGGGACATTGTGTCTTCCTCTGTCTAGGGTAGGGAAGCACAGTCTCACAGGACACACTGAACCAGGAGTTGAACATTCTCTCTGTTGTTCATATTCTATTGTATGCTAGTCATATTTACAAAATATCTTCAAACGTACTGTGATTCCTGTCATCTGGAGAACATGCTATTATGCAAAATTCAAAATGCCTCGATTATAAAGATTCAACACCTATCCTGTCCAATATCAGTACCTGTGCAGATATTCACTGAGATATTATTCTGATCTCTTGGCTGATAATCAGTCTCCGGCAGTCAATGACATTTGATGCAACATTGCTGATTGATGATTCAGAAGAATTTCATATATTTTATTCAAAGGAATGAAATAATTTAGGTTTCATTAATGAGAGAGAATTTTATTGCTAATATTAGTATATAAATTATATTTTCCATTCATGTGTAGTTGCTTTTTCTTCTGAAAAGGTCCTGTCTTCAGTGACATTGCAACAACACACATGTATGTCTTTTATGCTAATTTATGTAACTTGGTTAGGCTACAATGAATGACACTGATCGAGCATTGAATTTAATTTTGTAATTAAACTAAATTTTGTAATTTTGAACTACCTTATATTTTTTCCTCAAAATATACACACTGAGTGCAGTAGACTCTTTTTTCTTCTTCTTCTTTTTTAAATGTATTCTTAATCTATTTTTACAGTCCATTTTTATCGCCCTCATGTTCCATCCTCTGACTGTTCCATATTCCACACCTCCCCTGTGATAACCCATTGCCATAGGATTTTAATTTGAGAAGATTCAATCCTTTCTTGTTTGCTTGTTTTGATTTTTGAGACTAAGTTTTTTCTGTGTAGCCCTAGCTGTCTTGAGTCTATGTCTGACTAACAGGTTGGCCTTGAGATCAGAGATCCAACTGTCTCTGCTTTTATCCCCAATCTTCTTCTTTCCTAAGGGTGCTAAGACTAAAGTCTTGCACCACCAGACTGGGTAGAATATTCTTTCCTTAGGCAATGCAAATTGATGCTAGTATTGTGAGTTGAACACCCAATATTCCGCAGTTTAATGCTTGGGAGGGTATAATTAACTAACTGGAGACTTCTCTATATCAGAAAATCAAGGACTTGCCCTCAGCATTCCATAGATAACCTGAAGGTTCTGAAGGAGTACCATCTCAGTTTTGTCAAAAATACAGCAGATTCTAAAAAGCATGGCCTGCCAAATGCACGGGATTTGCCAACCATGAGTACAAGATCTTCCACATCTCAGCCACTTTCTTTCTGTGGAGATCCAAAGCACAGCATTGATGATGGCTGGATTGTTGATTGGGATCTATACTCATTTTACTATGTATTTGAGAGCTTGGGCAATCTGAGATAAAGCAGCAGATTGAATTGTGCCATGAAGGACTCAGATGTCTTCCAGACTGAGAGTCAGAGAGAACCACAAGTGTCCTCAAGAGATGTGCACAACAACAAAGACAAAGGTATAGAGGAGCCAGACCATCCCTCACCAAGCTTGCTCAGGGACAAAGGCCTGAAGCTTGAGACCTGGGATGGTGGTTGCTGCACTGACCAGGATCCTGCTTCTGACATTTCCAGGAAACTAGGCTATTGGGGATTGCTTCAAAGGGCTTTTGGCCAGAAGAAGAATTGAAATAATTCACCCAGAACTCTGTTTGGGGCCCAGGAACCCTGATCCTTGCTAAGACTTGCAACCAGGGGATCTTCTGTCAGCTCTACAGCAAAGGCACACACAAAGGCAGCTATGTCTTTGCAGCCATGTACTATACATTTGGTTTTTAATAAAAGTTTTGAAGTGCTGGAAATTTGTGTTCTTGAAATGGACCTAGGGAAAAGGTGAAGTGAGGAGTGGATACAGATCAGGATACACTGGTCTCTAAACCAGGCACCCAAAATAGATCTGTTGGTTAATTATCCCTTTTCCTTTGCCTATTATGTTTTACTCTTGTAAAGTGATAGGATATTACTTTAAAAAGTGTCACATCCCTTTTTTCCTGCTTGTTTTGTCTTTTGAGCCTATGTCACAGGACTAAATGGTGATTTTTTTTAAAGAAGTGTTCAGTCAGTCTTAGGAAACCTAGTTTTCATGTGTCCTGAGCCATAAGATAACCAGCACACAGGGAGTAACCTTGAGAACTTGGAGAAACACCTGTGCTGAATCAACGTGGATGACAACTTCTCTGAAAGTGTAGAGATCCAACACAACCCAGAGATACTGAGAAACGATGGCAGCTGAGAGGATCTGAAAACAAAATGAAACTGGGTCTGGATCACATTTCTCATACAATGGCACATAGGCGCCAGGGGTTTTGTCCAGTGTTTCCTTGAATCCTTCTGGATTCTAGGTATTTACAAAGGATTCTACTACAGCCTGGCAATGTCTGGTTCCTTTTGAAAAGTAAAGCAACTAGAAACAAATTCAACTATGCTGTTTGCAATCAAGATATGATTTAGCCTCAGACTGTTGACAGCACAGCATCACATCTCCTGCATACTCACACATGAAAACCAAGCATTTTGGTTAGTGTCTAGGCACATGGGGTCTAGATCTTGGGTTTGCACAAAATTCCACTGTAGCCTGCCTGGCAGTGTCTAATCCTAATGGCAAAACGAAAGCACCTAGAAACAAAATCATGTTTGAGGTCTGAAATCGCTATCAGATTTCAGCTCAGAGGCTGTTGACATCCTATTGGAAATTGCATAGGCTGCAAGTCTCAAACACTCATGGATAGTGAAGACCAGGGGGAACTCTCACAGTGCACAGTGCTAGCTCCTGAGTGCCCTCTCCTGGAATCAGTTGCAGGATTGCTGCTGGGAGCAATCTTCTGGCCAGACTTATCTATTGGCCAGGTTTGTTTTCTATCTACCACCAGTGTGGCCAAGAGATGCCAGATATTTTAACTTCAGCTCCATTTTAGAGAGCCTGACCTTTGTATAAACACAGCTTAAGTACAGGCTTGTACCTAACATGATTTTCCACATTGCCCCCAAACAAAACCCTGTCTCCAGTCTAATCCCAAATAAGACTAGTCTTTGAGGTTACACCTTCGGCAAGACCGGCATGTCCAGGTTATTCCAACAAACCTACAACGCTTACAAGCTAACCCCTTGCCTAACCTCCACCAATGCAGAGGAGAACAGAAATTAAGTTTATGATATGACTCCCAGCACCAGGCAACATGTTAGAAGCCACAAAAGCTTTCCAATTAGGTGCTTACACATGGACTCCCTGCTTACAGCTTTCTATAAAACTTTGCCCTGAGAAACATACATGTTTCCCCTTCCAACACACATACACACACACACACACACACACACACACACACACACACAAACTGTCCTGAGGGAAGGTGGTGCGAGGCAGGGATAACTGCAAGCTAGCTGGAATAAATACCCTGCTGTGAGGTGCATCAATCGGCTCCTGTCTGTGTTTTGGAGATCACTAACATCTCCCTGACACTACAGACAAAGGAGTGGGCAGATTAATTATGGACTTAAGTAGGATCACAAAGCTGTCCCCAAACCCTGCATGTGTGAGTAAGAATCCATCAGTTAGCACCTTCTGGCATGTTACACACTGGACAAGTGTTCGCCAGGACCATAGTAACGAAGCGACTGCAGAAACAAAGTCAAGCTCGAGAAAGTCAGCTCAGAGAGCAGAGCTTTGGTGTCTTGGACAGATCTGTCTTGGAAAAGACTCTTCACAAGGAAAGAAATGCAGCTCCAGTTAGATTCTGGAAGAAAGCAGTTCTGTAGACCTCCAGAAGTTGGTCGCGATGGGGTAAGGCAGCTGACGCCGTACAATTGCAGAGTCTAAAGGGTGCCTTTGTCAAAGACAGCTTTACCATGTATTCAACAATGAAAAGAAAGCGGACAAGTTTTCAGCATTTAGAAAGAACAGGGTGCAACATTTGTCTTAACTCAACAGACCTCTCAGTGTCTGAGCTCAGGCTCTCAACCCCTTAGCACACAGCTTGATGAAAGATTGATGCAAGAGCATGAGGTTTATTGTTCCACATATTTAGGGTTACTCATCCTCGCAGCGAGAGTTCTCCCCTATGACAGAAAGCAGACGTCCACGTACCCACTGTAGGTCAAGGAAGCCTAGAGTCCAGAAATCCCAGGAGATCCCTCCCTGCCTTCTGGACAGACACAGAAACTACAGGATGGAAATGTTTATTCATCTCATAGGCAGGACATAAAATGTGAGACAGACACAAGGGCTGGGGAGTGAGTGGGTGGAGAGGAGAGTCTGTGTTCTGAAGCTTCATCTCTGCACTTAGCTGTTCCCCCTAACGATCTCTCTGCTGAGAATACAGGATTAGCAACTACTCAGGACACCACCAAAAGAAAGAACACTTAACAGGATTTCCAAGCAGAAGGAGGTGACATGCACCTTTAATCTCAGAACCAAGGAGACAGAGACTAGAAGATCTTTGATTAGTGGTCACTTTGCTCTATAAAGCGATTTTTCAGAATAGCCATAGTTGCACAGAGAAATACACTCTGTGGACTCTGTTCTGAGTTGTCAACTTGATTAAACCTCGAATTATGCAAAAACCAAAACTTAACATAGTTTCAAGGGATTTGTTGTTTTCTTTGTAGAAAGTGATCAGGGTCTTTGAAGTGGAAGTAGTACAATTAAATGCAAATCTCTTGGAGTTTGAAAGACACAGGACTTTAATCTGTATATGGAGCAAGAAAGCCACATAACAGTGTCATAGTGATTGATATTGTTTCTATAAGCCAGGGTTTGTCTGCAATGCCACTGACTTTATAGGAATGCACTTTGTAGACCAGGCTAATCACAGAAACCCACCTGCACCTTCGATAGTACTTGGAATAAAGGCATAAGTCACCACTCCCAGGAGAACCCACTCACCTTTAATCCAGACATTGAATCTGGAACACACACCTTTAATTTGGGCCACACCTTCATCTTGAGACTTATATAAGAACACAGAGGAAGCAAGTTTTCACATTTCCTGCTTGCTCTCTCCTAGCTAGCAAATCTTATTACTTTGCTGGCATTAGAATCCACTTGTCTGTGATTTTATCTTCTACTGCAAACCAGCTGAGACATCCAGCCTCAGGGAATGAGAACTTCATGATTCTTGGACTTTGCTTCCTATCAAATTGTTGTGGGATAAGGCAGACTGCATCCTGTAAGTCATTCTAATATATCTCCCTATCAGGAAAGAGGGAGTGAGTGAGAGATCATTTTATGTGATCTTTTGCTCTTGAAAACAGGCACCTCAAATAGACTTGCTAGCCCATAAGCACTTTCCCCATTGCCTGCCTAATCAGTTGCCTATAATATTTAACTCTAGACAAAGGCATGATGTTGAGAGATATTTCTTATGCATTCACATTGAGGTGATGAGAGCCTAGTGATTTGAATGGAGTAAAGAGGAGGAGCTAGGGAGAGAGACACAAGGGAGATGCATGCAAGAGCCATGAGTGGGAGAAGATAGAGATACAGTATGCCAAGACTGAATTAGAGATAAAAATATCTAAAGGTTAAAATATTGGGATAGAACTTTTACTATCCTACATGACTTTGCTATGACCTTATTGACATCTTGAACTTCTTAAAAATATACTTAAAAGTCTGTTCTTCTGGGTAATTTGAAGCATCTTGGTTTGGGAACCAACGGATCTGGTGTCCCACAGGTAGTATGAGATGTGTGAAACGTGGGTCCCCTGCATATGGCAGAGAGAGAGCTCAGTTGAGATGCTACAAAAGCTAGTTGGAAGAGATTACCTCAGAGGTGAAAGTGAGAGCACCTCTGAAGGAGGCACTGTAAGTGTCAGGTGAGGCAAGAGAAACGCCCGAAGTGGCCCAGACTGCTCTAGAGAGTTCGACGCAGTGACAAGACACTTTATAGCCTGGATTGATCCTACCAATGTGTTAGGTTGCTGGCTCTGCCAAGGACCTCACTGAGGGGCAGGTTGTTTGTTCTGTAGTTATGGTGGGTGAGGAATGTGTTGGCTCTTTTTTTTTTTTTTTTTTTTTTTTTTTTTGCTTTGTTTTTTTGGATTCAGTTTTTTTCAAGACAGGGTTTCTCTGTATATCCTGGGTGTCCTGAAACTCACTCAGTAGACCAAGTTGGCCTCATACTCAGAAATCAGCCTGCCTCTGCCTCCCTAGTGCTGGGAGTTGTGTACCAACACCTCCCATCTGTTGGCTCATTTTTTAATTAAATATCATTACAATATACAGAATGATAGCATCTTATGTTGAGAAGCTTCACTCCTTTATTGTTTTCTTGTTTTTTTTCTTTGAGCCTAGGTTTTCCTGTATATCCCTGGCTCTCCTGACTGTAGGTCTGAATACAAGGCTGGCCTTGAGACCAGAGATCCGCATGCTTCTGATTCTGTTTTTCCAGATCTGCTTCTTTCCTTTGGGTTCTGGGATGAAAGGATTTTGCCACAACATTGGGCAGAATCTTGCCTACTTAGGGAATACAAACAGATGTTGGATTGTGGACTTAACGCCCAGATTTCCACTGTATAATGTTTGGGAAGGGCCATGAAGTATAGAGTACAATCCACTGACTAGAGTCTTCTCTGAATCAGGTCAAGGACTTGTCCACAGAGTTCCATGTATAAAGCCAAGAAGATCAAGCAGTCCTCTCCTAGTTTTCTTTAAAGATACATCAGATTCTGATTCCCTGCCAAGTGCACGTGTATTGCCAGTCCTGAGTACAAGATCTTCCACTTCTGAACCATGTTGTTTCTGTGGAGAGTCACGCCACTGCTCTGAGGATGGCTGTTTTGCAGATTGGCATCTATACTCCTTTTGTGTATTTGAGAGCTTGGACTATCTGAGATATTACCAAAGATTGAATTGTGCTGTGAAGAAGAGCACAGAGTTCTCCCAGAGTGAGAATCAGAGGGAGCCACATATGGCTTCAGGAGATGTGGACAACAACAATCAAGAAAAAGACATAGAGGAGCTAGACCAACCCTCACCAAGCTTGCTGAGGGAGAAAAGGCTGTAACATGAGAGCTGTGATGGTGGAGACTGCCCTGACCAGGATTCTGCTTCTGACAGTCCCAGGAACCTAGGATGATGGGCATGGCTACAAAGGATTTTTGCCAAAAGAACAAGTGAACAAGCCACCCAGAACTCTGTTTGGAGGCCAGGGAGCCTGATCCCTGCTAAGACTTGCAATCAGGAGATCTTTTGTCAGCTCTGCTATTAAAGCAAAGTCACATGGCAGTTTTGTCTCTGCAGCCGTCTGGAGTTTGTTTGCTTGTTTATATACAGCATTCTTAATAAAAGTATTAAAAGGCTGGAAATTTCTGTTCTTTTTGAAGTTACCCAAGGGAAAAGATGAAGGGTAGAGTGGACACAGATGAGGATACTCTCCACTTTCCTACCTTTGGTTACAGGAGTAACTGGTGGTTTGTCTTAAAGGAAGTCCTTAGGAGACTTTTACATCCTGGTTTTCATGTTGGGACATTAAAAAAAAAAAAATCCCGCACGCAGGGAGTAACCTTGAGCACTTTGAGAAACAACTCTGCTTAATCAACATCGTTGAGGAGTGATCTACCCACATGCTTCCTTTACAAATTAATCTAGTGGCCTCCTGCAACTTCCATTTTACCCCTTCTTCCTTCTATGTAGACTAGACTAACCCTGAATTCAGAATTACTTTGCCTGGTCTCGCTAGTATGGGAATGAGAGGCCTGTGCCACCACTCTGCATAGGAGATTCTTTATATTTTCAGCAATTTCCTTTGGAAATTTCTGCTTCACAAGGGAACTCACCAGCAGAAACAGGACAAGCTAAGGTGAAAGCTCAGGGCAGTGCTGGCCCTGACACAGAATACCCAGCTCCCTGGCCTTGAGAAGGTTTCATTTATGTGTATCCAGTCTTGGAAGAGTTTCATGTATTACAAGCCTTACTTCTATTTTTGGTCTTCCTTACAGTTGAATCCCTCAGTAGGCTAAGCCATGTACTAGGCTACAGAATGATTTCACATCTCTCAATGTCAAGAGGACAATTAAGTATCATTTCTTACAGTTGTCTCTCTGAACTTAATTTCCCAGGAAGTGTAGGTAGAAAATATAATATACACTGCACAGAAATACTGACCAGCATGATTTCCTTTGAAAATTCAATATTTTCTTTAATTCATATCACCTAGAAATTTCAACAGAGGTGGGAAGACTCAGGTAATACATACTGGATTCATTGAGAGAATGACTCATCCTTTGGGCACTAAGCTGTTCTGTCAGCATTTAGGAGAACACCATGGGTTTGAATCAAGTCCAATTGCAGCTTCCTAGGCATAATCTGATTTGGTTGTCAGCACGAAAGCACCAAGAAACATAATCATGGACACAGTTGGAAATGACTTCAGATCGCGCAAGCCATCATCCAAGAAAAACTTGGCTGTGTGGGAAATTCGCAGTTAGTAGAGCCCTGAACTTCCAAAGATGTGCACAGACCATTGTCATTCCTGTCTGGAAGAGGAGCAGCCCCACAGTGTCCCCTGCAGTGAAGAAATGGTAGCGCCTAGACTTCAGAGGCACAGCAGGTTATCTAGGGAACATTGGATCTTCTGGCTCCTTCCTTGGTCCATCCGTGGCCTCTATTAAGTGTGGACAAGCTATCAGGGTGACTAACTATGGACCTGCTCTTCAAGACTGCAAGACTCTCCCAAACCGGGGGTGTGTGATTGAGTCAACCAGGTTTGTACTGTGTTTTCCCTGTCTGTCAAGCGTACTCTTGGGCCATGGCCCAAAGGCAATAGGGAAACTACAGTTAGGTAAAAAGACCAGTTGAGACAGAATACCAGTTGAACACTTGTCTGTGCCATATGGAAAATCTTAGAACAGAAAGCAGCTGCAAAGAGATTTTGTTCAACTGAATTTGATGCATTGTGATAGAGGGGAACAGTGTGGCAGGTCTCAGAAAACTTTGCAGTGCTGAATGGGTCATTTACCTAAGGTAGGCAGTATGAAGTCTGCTTTCTTAAAAGTCAGGAGGTTTAGTGGGGCAGAAAACAAACCGAACACATGACACCTGCAATGCATCCCCTTCCTTGAATTCGGGCGACAGGCATTTTGGTCAGCCTTTAGCAGCACACCATCCAGACCCTGAGCTCCTGCAGAATTCTACCTCTGTTCAAATGGCAGAGTCCTATCCTGTCAGCACAGCGAATGTCCAGAGGAACAAAAACACATATGAGGTTTCAAATCACCTTCGGAAAACAACTCAGGCCTGCTGACAGCCTAAAAGAACTTGGTTTGGGGGACAAGTCATAGCTAACTAGAAAAGGGAGCCCACCGTGTGACCACTGAGGTCCACACCACCTGAGCGCAAGTGCCGCAGCACCCCTTGTGGTGAAGAAGTATAAGGGCTGCAGCTCTGTAGAACTGAGAATCTGAAAAAGGAGACTTTAGCCTTCTTGCGAGGCCTCATTCCTTGGCTCTGGTTCTTGCATTGCCGTCAATGATCACAACCATCCTGAATGAGAGTGGTTTCTTGGAGGGTCCAAGCTAATTCAAATAATATAAAATACTAAAATAACAACCCTACTATGAGTTACGTCAGATCGGCTCCTATCTGTTATTTTTTAGATCACTACCATTTCCTTAGCACTATACTTCTCACCTCATTGGAACTCACTTTGTAGACCAGGCTACTAACAGAGATCTACTTGCTTGATTCACTCCCATAGTGTTTAGATTAAAGGTCTGAGTTGCCACACCCAGCAGAAGACACGCACCTTGAATCCAGAGATTGAATCTGGAACACACACCTTTAATTTGGGCCACACCTTCATCTTGAGGCCTATATAAGAACACAGAGGAAGTCAGTTTTCACATTGCCTGATTGGTCTCTCCTGGATAGCAAGACTTAGGACTTCCCTGGCATTATTGCTTACTTGTCTGTGATTCCATCTTCTACTGAAGACCAGCTGAGACATCCAGCTTCGGGGATTGAGAACTTCTGAATTCTTGGACTTTGCTTCCCATCCAGCTGTTGTGGAATAAGGCAGACAGCATCATGTAAGTCATTCTAATATAATCCCCTATCAGGAAAGAGAAAGTGAGTGAGAGATCATTCTATGTGATGTTTTCTTTTTTAAAACAGGCAGCCCAAGTAGATTTACTGACCCATGAGCCCTTCCCCCATTGCCTGTTTCATCAGTCCACTATAATTTTAACTCTAGAAAATTGCATCCAGAGTGATAGGACGTTAATTTGAGAAGCTACACTCCTTTCTTGTTTGATTTTTGTTTTTTCAACCTAGGTTTTCCTGTGTAGCCCAAGCTGTCTTGAAACTAGTTCTCCCTACCAGGTTGGCCTTGACATCAGAAATGCACCTGCTTCTGCTCCTATTCCCAATCTCTTTCATTCCTTGTAGGGGTGGAGATTAAAGTCTTTTATTTGAGACAGGTTTCTCTGTGTAGCACTGGCTGTGCTGGAAATCACTTTGTAGACTAGGCTAGCCTCAAACTCAGAAATCCCCCTACCTTTGCCTCCCGAGTGCTGAGATTAAAGGTGTGTACCACCACTGCCTGGCTGAGAATAAAGTCTTGCACCACCAGACTGGGCAGAATCTTGCCTCCTTATGCAATGCAAATAGATGCTAGTATTGTGGGTTTAACACCCAGTTTTCCACAGTGTACTCCTTGGGTGGGTATAATTAACTAACTGGAGACTTCTCTATATCAGAAGGTCAAGGACTTACCCTCAGCATTCCATGGATAACCTGAAGGTTCTGAGGGAGTACCTCCTCAGTTTTGTCAAAAATACAGCAGATTCTGAAGAGCATGGACTGCCGAGTGCACGTGATTTGCCAGCTGTGAGTTCAGGATCTTCCACGTCTCAGCCACTTTCTTTCTGTGGAGAGACAAACCACAGCTTTGATGATGGCTGGATTGTTGATGGGGATCTACACCCCTTTCACTATATATTTGAGAGCTTAGACAACCTGAGACACAGCAGCAGATTGAATTGTGTCATGAAGGGCCCAGAAGTCTTGCAGACTGAGAGTCAGAGGGATCCACAAGTGTCCCCAAGAGATGTGGACAACATTTAAGACAAACGTATAGAGGAGCCAGACCAACCCTCGGCAAGCTTGCTCAGGGAGAAAATGCTGGAACTTGCGACCTGTGATGGTGGAGACTGCCCTGACCAGGATCCTGCTTCTGACCGTCCCAGGAACCTAGGATGCTGGGCATGGCTTCAAAGGTCTCTCAGTTAGAAGAAGAAGTGAAAAAAACTCACCCAGAACTCTGTTTGTAGTCTTGGAACCCTGAAGCCTGCTAAGACTTGTAATTAGGGGATCTTTTGTCAGCCCAAGCCAAAGCATCCCTTCCTCCTGAGGTTACCAGACACAAGACAAGGTATAGTACAGAATAGAGTTTATTCAGGGCATGGAGAGGGGAGTTAAGAGGGAAGTAGAGGGAGAGAAAGGCAGAGAGAGGGAGAGAGTAGAGAAGCAGAGGCGGCCATGACCATGTGGAGAGAGGGGGAGGGGAGAGGAAGGGAGGGGAGCCCAAGAAGGGACAAGAGAGAAGCTGAGAGTGAGAGAATGAGAGAGTGGGAGGGGCAAGCAGCCCCTTTATAGTGCACCAGACCTACCTGGCTGTTGCCAGGTAACAGTGGGGAGGGGCATATCTGGCTGTTGCCAGGTAACGGTGGGGGTGGAGCTTAGACAGAATCCTAACAAGGGGGAGGTTCCTCAGGGCGTGGCTGTAAGGGACGGCCTTGGTTATCTTAACTGGTGTGGGAAGCCCCACCCACTGTGGGCGGCACCATTCCCTGGCTAGGATCCCAGGCAGTGTGTGGAAAGGGGCTGAGCATCAGCAGGCGTTCATTGCTCTTGGTGTCCTGATTATTTACACACCTGATGTGAGTGAGCAGCTGCTTCACACTTCAGAGAGGCATTGCCCACCATGAGGGACTTTACTGTGAACCGTGAGCTGGAATAAACCTGTTCTCCTGACAGAGTGTTTTATCAAACAACAGCAGTGATTAAGATACTTGTGAATTGACCTTTATCCATTCAAGGTGGTCACAATGAGAGGTAATGTTGTGTTTAGTTTAAAGATTTTTTTAATTAGATATTTTCTTATTTACATTTATTTTTTTGATTTTTTTTTTTTTTTTGAGACAGGGTTTCTCTGTGTAGTCCTGGCTGTCATGGAACTCATTCTGTAGATCAGGCTGGCCTCAAACTCAGAAATCCACCTGCCTCTGCCTCCCAAGTGCTTTTTTTTTTTTTTTTTTTTTTTTTTACATTTTTTATTTTTATATTTATTTATATTTTATATATTTTATATTATATACATATGTTTATATTTATATTTTTATTTCCATTTCAAATGCTATCCCCTTTCCTCATTTCCCCTCTGGAAATCCTCTATCCAGTCCCCCCTCCCCATGCTCACAAACCCACTCACTCCTGCTTCCATGACCTGGTATTCCCCTACGCTGGGGCAATGAGCCTTCACAGGTCCAAGGGCCTCTCCTCTCAAGTATGTCCGACCAGGCCATCCTCTGCTACCCATGTGGCTGGAGCCATGGGTCCCTCCATGTGCACACTTCGGTTGGTGGTTAGGTCCCTGGGAGCTCTGGGGTTACTAATTGGTTAATATTATTGATTCTCCTATGGGGCTACAAACCCCTTCAGCTCCTTGGGTCCTTTCTCTAGCTCCTCTATTGTTGACCCTGTGCTCAGTTCAATGGCTGGCTGAGATTGTCCCCCTCTGTGTGTGTCAGGCACTGGCAGGGCCTCTCAGGAGACAACTATATCAGGCTCCGGTCAGCAAACACTTGTTGGCAACCACAATAGTGTCTGGGTTTGGTACATGAGCTGGTTACTGGACCCAATATGTTTGCATTACCCTAACTCACCCAAACTGTTATTGCAACAACACTGAAGGTAAGAGGAGGCCCTTTGTCCACAGTCTGGCTATGCTGGCAGGTCTCGAGGTAGCCACAAGATGGCTCACAAATTTGGCCAGAGTGTATGAAAAAATGAAAGAGAGAAAATAAAAGCCTTACAGCTTTTTTAGATTGCGTCAGGGAGACATTTTTGACAATACACCCCCATGGACCCTGATTCACCAGAACCAAAGGCAGCAGTGGCTTGAGCTTTTGTCAATCAGGGAACACCAGCTATGAAGACAAAGCCACAGAGGGTGGAGTAGTTAGGAAAGAGTTGTCTAAGAGATTTAAGGACAGTGGCAAAGAGAGTATTTAATGGAGGACAGACTGCAGAGGAGACGCAGATGGGAAGACAGAAGCAACAGACTGGAGACCTGGGAAAGATCCTGTTGTCAGCCAAGGCCAAATCAGAAGACCATGAATGATGCCTAAAAAGGAGATAAGGGGGCCCCGAGAATCAAAAGTGTCCCCACCACAAGACCAGGGTTACCCTAAAAATAAAATGGAAACCCACCAGCTTTTGTTGATACAGTTCAACATTATATTGTACTAAAACCTACAGATAGAGTCTCTTCATCAGTTTATAAATGACTTTCCAGTGGCTACAGAAGAAAACAAAAATGGAGGCCCTCTTAGATGCCTTAAAGTTGAGGCTATTTAAGCCTCTGCAAAGAAAAAAAGCCTTACTCTGCCAACTTCAGGTGACCTTTGTAGACCTGTGGACTGCATACTCAGACCAGGGGTCCTGGCATTAGCCAATGTCCAATGTGTCACCAATGGCACAAGCTAACAACCACTCTATTTACACCTCAGTGCACAATGTTTTCTGGGTAAAAATGATACCAGAAGGACTCATTACCAGTCACCCTTCTTGAATCTCCCCAGAGTAACTACTCAGCTGCCCTGCTGCTGGACCCTGACCTCACAGTATGACTGCTCAAATAGATGTAGTGGTAACGGGGTTCACCAATGGCAATCACCTTATTGTGTTTATTGCATTTATTCGGCAGCTCTCAATCTCTGCTTCCACCTTAATAATCTTTTTTGCGAAAAGCAGTGTTCTTGTTCAAAAGCAGGCTTTGCTGCTGCTTAATAAGAAAACAAACCCTCATGCAGGCCATTATGTGATATATCTTTTAGACGGCAGATTTTCATGGCCTACCCCTACTAGACACCCTTCAGATCCATGTGCGACCTCTGTATCTGGATCACAAATATGTATTTAATAACTATATTTTAAAAAAACAATCTGACAATAACATCTGCTGGGAAGGCTAGTTACTATGGCTATGTATTGTTCTCAGAAATCACTCTTTAAGAAGCTGCAGTCTACGAACTAAACTTTCAGAGCCATTGCCCTATCTTATCTAATCACAGATTAGCAACAGAACTCAATAAAAGAGGCCAGGCTAGCACAAAATGAATGCCAAGGCTCAGAAAGAGGAAGAGGATGACTGGATGAGACACTCGGAGGGTGAAGACATTTGCCTGACAACCTGAGTTAGAGCCTCAGGACTCACAGGGGGGGGGGGGCGGGAGGTGGGGAGAAAAAGCCAGTTCCACACTGGTGCTGTGCGCAGCTCATCTGTACACACACACAAACACACACACACACACACACACACACACACACACACACGAAGCATATGCACACATACAATAATAAATTAAATTTTAAAAGAGAGAAATAAGATAAATCTCTTGACTTACATGGAATTCTTGGTAGCTAAAAAAGTACATTTAAAAGGTAGTCATGGTGGTGAGTGCCTATAATCTCAGAGCATGGAGGAAGGAAGATCATGAACTCAAAACCAGCCCAGGCTATATAGCAAGCTCCAGGCCACGCAAGTTCTGGGAAACACAAGACGAGCCTGTTAATTAAAATAGAAAGCAAAGCCTGCCCTAGTGGCACAGACTTCCAACCCAGCCACTGGGAAGGAAATAAGGGAGAATCTGAAGTTCACAGCCGACCTGGGCTGCGAGACTCTTCAAAACCACACTGGGAAAATAAGGAAGACCCTGTCTCAAAACAAAAGCTCTCTTTGCAGAAAGATCAGAAAAGGAGGAAGGAACAAATGGTTACCAAACCCGCCATGTGGTTCTTCAGCCTTTATCTCAAAACTAATTCACTGGCAATATAACAGGAAACCTGGACTGCCCCGAAGAGTGGTGGCATGTGAAGATCATATACCAGTAAGAGACTAGCGGTGTCAGCACTTAGAACCAAAACCCTTCTTGATGGTATCAGACATGAAACTACCTGGGACGCTAACTAGGTAAGTTTAAACAAACAAATAAATAAACAAACAAAACAACAAGAAAAACTTTAAAAAAGTAGAACAGAAACACCTGTATTAAAAAAATAGCGCATGTAACACAAACTAGTTGCTGCGTTGTCCTTCAAAGCCCTTTAGAACAGCTGATGGACGGTCTGCTCCTCTGCTGTTACAAGGACAGAGTGTAAATGTTAGGAATTTCTAAGGTCACTGCGAGCATTCAAACCCAAAATGTACATAGTTACTACATTGTACATTGAAAGAGGGAACCTGGTTAAAATAAAATGCTTTGCGATCCCGTACTGAAGCATGTATTACTAACATTATCATCAGAGGCGGCCAGACTGAACGCTGTAATTACTGCTTGATGGTATCCAATATACACTTAAGGGTCTCATTAATCAATGGAAGTCTCCCTGTATCCTTTGGTGAGTATTCTAAAGAATGCCTTGCAGGTCAGTGGAGGGAGCTGTGTGGGCGGGACCTTGCAGTCCAGGCTCTGTGGGTCCTCCGTGCCCCACCCAACTGGTAAAAAGAAGGGGATTTTGCATTAGTTTGAAGAAACTACTGAAAGATTAAAACACTGTAACTAGTAAATCTTTTAAAATTATATCTTAGTACTTAAAAACTGCCCTACCCACAGGAGTCTACAAAGTGGTAGTCAGACAACTATTCAAGCACACAAAGGAAGACCTTCAAAGCTACAAGATCAAAAGTGGTTAGTTGAAACAATCCTATCTAGATTATATTTCTGAGTTTCATCTCTCAGAGACCACCAGAGGAAAAAAAACTTTACTGGCCTCTGCTTTTCTAGGGAAAGATTACAAAACCTACACCCTAGTCTTTTTTTTCTTCAGGAAACTTATCAACCTAGCAGATCTGTGTGGTGGGGCATGTTCCTGTCTCTACAAGCTGCTCTTTTTTCCCATACCACCCTGGGACATTTGCATATCTCTAAACCAGAGACAGGTAACTGAGGGACCTGAGGCAATCTCTAATGTCACACTGCCCTTCACTCCACAAGTGGGCTTTCTTTTATCAAGTATAAAGAAAACACACTTACGTGCTATGCCTGAAAGTCAGCTTTTAAGAAAACGTTCTTTTAGCACCAAAACATTCCAATAATTTATTAGCTTTGGGAAAACTACGCCAAATGAATTTGACAAGTCAATTTTATTTATTTATTTATTTATTTATTTATTTATTTATTTATTTAGGGTTTTTTCAAGACAGGGTTTCCCTGTGTAGCCCTGGATGACCTGGGACTCACGGTGTAGACCAGGCTGGCCTCAAACTCAGAAATCCGCCTGCCTCTGCCTCCCAAGTGCTGGGATTAAAGGTGTATGCCACCGATGCCCAACAAGTAGTTTTTAAAAACATGAAAGATTGGTAGTAAAATGACCTTGTTATTGGTTAGCATTTGCTGATCAGTTCATTACCTACTCTGAGGTCAGGACACACCTCATTCCTCCACAGGCTCTGAAGAACTTCTTTAAAAGCATCAGCCTAGCCAGGTGAGGCATGCACACACTGCCACTACCACACACACATCACTGGGCACTTGTCAACCAGGAGATTGCAGTGAGCTCCAGCCAGCCTAGAAGACGTGGTGAGTTCTAGGGCAGCCCTAGACTACACAGCAAGATCCCAGGAAGGGGCAAGAGAGAAGCTGAGAGTGAGAGAATAAGAGAGGGAGGAGGGGCAAGCAGCCCCTTTTATAGTGTGCCAGACCTACCTGACTGTTGCCAGGTAACTGTGGGGAGGGGCATAGCTGGCTGTTGCCAGGTAACTGTGGAGTGGAGCTTAGACAGAATCCTAACAAGGGGGAGGTGCCTCGGGGCGTGGCCATAAGGGGCAGCCTTGGTTATCTTAACTGGTGTGGGAAGACCCACCCACTGTGGGCGGCACCATTCCCTGGCTAGGATACCGGGCAGTGTGTGGAAAGGGGCTGAGCAGCAGCAGGCCTTCATTGCTCTTGGCGTCCTGATTATTTACACACCTGATGTGAGTGAGCAGCTGCTTCACACTTCAGAGTGGCATTGTCCACCATGAGGGACTTTACTGTGAACCGTGAGCTGGAATAAACCTGTTCTCCTGACAGAGTGTTTTATCAAACAACAACAGTGATTAAGATTCTTGTGAATTGTCCTTTATCCATTCAAGGTGGTCACAATGAGAGGTCATGTTGTGTTTTGTTTAAAGAATTTTTAATTAGATATTTTCTTATTTACATTTATTTTTTTGTTTTTGTTTTTCGAGACAGGGTTTCTCTGTGTAGCCCTGACTGTCCTGGAACTCACTCTGTAGATCAAGCTGGCCTCAAACTCAGAAATCTACCTGCCTCTGCTTCCCAAGTGCTTTTTTTAAAAAAAAAATATTTTATATTTATTTATATTTTATATATTTTATATATATTCATATATTTATATTTATATTTTATTTACACTTCAAATGTTCTCCCCTTTCCCCATTTCCCCTCTGAAAACCTTCTATCCCATCCCACCTTCCCATGATCACTAACCGACCCACTCCTGCTTCCCTGACCTGGTATTCCCCTACCCTGGGGCAATGAGCCTTCAAGGGTCCAAGGGCCTCTCCTCTCATGGATGTCTGACCAGGCCATCCTCTGCTACCCATGTGGCTGGAGCCATGGGTCCCTCCATGTGCACTCTTCGGTTGATGGTTTAGTCCCTGGGAGCTCTGGGGGTACTGCTTGGTTCATATTGTTGCTCCTCCTGTGGCGCTGCAAACCCCTTCAGGTCCTTGGGTCCTTTCTCTAGCTTCTCAATTTATGACCCTGTGCTCAGTTCAATTGCTGACTGAATGCCAAACCTACATGTTTGTCAGGCACTGGCAGTGACCCTCAGGTGACAACTATATCAAGTTCCTGACAGCAAAAATTTGTTGGCATCCACAATAGTGTCTGGGTTTGGTACATGAGCTGGTTACTGGCCCCAATATGCTTGCATTACCCTAACTCACCCAAACTGTTATTGCAACAACACTGAAGGTAAGAGGAGGCCCTTTGTCCACACTCCGGCTATGCTGGCAGGTATCAAGGTGGCCACAAGATGACTCACAAATTTGCCCAGAGTGAATAATATTAGGCATAGAGAAAAAAAAAAGCCCTACAGCTTTTTTAGATTGCGTCATGGAGACCTTTTTGACAATACACACCCATGGACCCTGAATCACCAGAAGCAAAGGGAGCAGTGGCCTGAGCTATTGTCAGTCAGGGAACACCAGCTATGAATACAAAGCCCCAGAGGGTGGAGTAGTTAGGACAGAGTTGTCTGAGAGATTTAAGGACAGTGGCAAAGAGAGTATTTAATGGAGGACAGACTGCAGAGGAGACGCAGATGAGAGGACAGAGCAACAGACTGGAGACCTGGGAAAGACCCTGTTGTCAGCCAAGGCCAAATCAGAAGACCATAAGTGATGCCTAAAAAGGAAATAAGGTGGCCCTGAGAATCAAAAGTTCCTCCACTACAAGACCAGGGTAACCCTAAAAGTAAAATGGAAACCCACCAACTTTTGTTGATACAGTTCAACATTATATTGTACTAAAACCTACAGATAGAGTCTCTTCATCAGTTTATAAATGGCTTTTCAGTGGCTAGAGAAGAAAGCAAAAATGGAGGACCTCTTAGATGCCTTAAAGTTGAGGCTATTTAAGCCTCTGCAAAGAAAAAAAAAGCCTTACTCTGCCAACTTTAGGTGACCTTTGTAGACCTGTGGACTGCATACTCAGACCAATGGCACACGCTAACAATCACTCTATTTACACCTCAGTCACAATGGCTTCTGGGTAAAAATGATACCAGAAGGACTCATTACCAGCCACCCTTCTTGAATCTTCCCAGAGTATCTACTCAGCTGCCCTGCTGTCGGACCCTGACCTCACTGGATGGGCCTCTGTATGAATTCTCAGATAGATGAAGGGATAACGGGGATCACCAATGGCAACCGACTCATTCTGGATGGACAGGGGTACGCTGGTGCAGCGGTGGTGTCAAATACTAAGAACACATGGGCAGAACCATTCCTGGCAGGAATGTCAGTCCAGGAAGCTGAACTGGCAGCTCTGAAAATGTCTTTTGAGCTAAAAAAGGACATTAAATTCATTAGATCCACTTCTTCTACTGTATGGCCACTTCCTGTTATGTTACAATTACTTCCTCTCATGACCCGGATACTTCCTTGGTCAGTCACAGTGACAGTCACTTCCAGCTATTGAACAGGTACTTCCTCTAAATCTTTAGTCACTTCCTGTGATGTACACTCACTTCCAGTTAGGGTCAGTCACTTCCTGTGACATCATGACTATTTACGGGTGCAGTACGGCAACTTCCTCTTCTTCAAATGCTCACTTCCAGTTCTGATGGGTCTGCTTCCTGTGGGTTCATAGACTTAGGCATTAACTACTCACTGTAGTAAGTTTATCTTTTCCCTAGGGTCAAGACACAGAGGGCTGGTATGCCATTGCTACCTCTCATTTCCATGGGACCATTTATGATTTCTCCCTGACCTTTTGGACAGAATTTCTGTCTGGTCTTATTAAAATGATGTAGATCTTGGGCACAAAGATGCATCCAAGCATCCCTGCACTGGATGCCAAGATGGAGAAGATCTCCACAGCAACCATGACCTTGCCCTTGGTGCTATGGTAGACAGGGAGGAAGGTGACCCAGACACTGCAGAACACTGGCATGCTGAAGGTTAAGAACTTGGCTTTGTTGAATGTGTCAGGCAGATTACTTGCAAAGAAAGCAACAGTGAAGCTTCCAAGGGCTAGGCAGGCCAAGTATCCCAGGACACTGTAGAATGCAGTAACTGAGCCCTTGTTGCAAACAATAATGATGTGGCCATACTCAGAATGTTCATCAATATCAACAAAGGGAGGGAGAAACTGCTAGCCATATTGCACACAGAATACATTGGAATCGGGAACATATGGGAATAACGTAGTTCGGTGTCCCAGATACTAGGAAGTTTCTCAACTTTCTTCCTTGGTCTGTGATTTTGAAAGCCAGAACCACAGTGATTGTTTTGGCCAGAACTGTGGAAACAGCCACAGTGAACACAATTCCAAATGTGATTTGCTGTAAAATACAGGTCGCTCTGTTAGGATAGCCAATGAAGAAAAAGGAGCACAGAAAAAGAACATGAGTGACACGAGTAATAGGTAGCTTAGGATTCTGTTATTGGCCCCCACAATAGGGGTGTCATGGTGCTTAAAAAAGACACAGAGTACCACAGCTGTGAGTGCAGAGAAACAGAAGACTATTAAGGCAGGTGCCATACCCCATGGGTCTTCATAGCTTGGAAATATCACACGTTTGTGAATGCAATTTGTTGTGTTCTGTGTTGGCATACTGGTATTTTGTCCTATCACAATGTCCCACTGTCCCATCACAGTGCCCTACTGTCCCATCACAATGCCCCACTGTCCCATCACAATGACACATTGTCACATCATAATGCCCCATTGTCCCATCCTAATGTCCCACTCTCCGATCACAATTCCCTATTGTCCCATCACAATGCCCCACTGTCTGATCACAATTCCCCATTGTCCCATCACAATGCCCCATTGTACCATCACAATGTCCCATTGTCCCATCACAGTGCCCCACTGTCCCATCACAGTGTCCCACTGTCCCATCACAGTGCCCCACTGTCCCATCACAGTGCCCCATTGTTCCATCACAGAGCCCCATTGTCCCATCACAGTACCCTACTGTCCCATCACAATGCCCCATTGTCCCATCACAGTGCCCCACTGTCCCTTCACAATTCCCCACTGTCCCATCACAATGACACATTGTCAGATCACAATGCCCCATTGTCCCAAACCAATGTTACACTCTCCCATAACAATGCCCCATTGTTCCATCACAATGTCCCATTCTCTGATTTTCTGGCCCATTAGCACTTTCCATATTGCCTGTCTATTCAGTTGCCTATAATGTTTAATAACTCAAGACAATTGTAACCATAGTGAAAGTATTTTCACTCCTTTTTTTGCTAATTTTGTTTCTTGAGCCTAGGTTTTTCTGTGTAGCCCTAGCTGTCCTTAAACATGGTCTGACAACCAGTATGTCCTTGAGATCAGAGATCCACCTTTCTCTGCCTCTGTTCCCAGATCTGCTCTTTTCCCATAGGTGCTGGGACTAATGTTTTATAGCACCAACATGGAAGAACGTTGCCTCCTCATGCAATGCCAATAGCTGCTAGGATAGAGGGTTTAAATCCCAGATTCGTGCAGTGTAATGGTTGGGAGGGTATAATTAGTATACTGGAATCTTCTCTGTATCAGAGGGCAGGTACTTGCTCTCAGTGGTCCATGGATAAAGCCAAGGCAATGAAATGGTTCTGTCTCAGTTTTTTCAAAAATACATCAGATTCTGAAGAGCATCAACTACCAAGTACATGTGTCTTGCCAGCCCTGAGTACAGGATCTTGCACATCTGTGCCACTTTCTGTCTGTGGAGACACAAACATCTGCTCTGAGGACAGCTGGACTGTTTAATGGGATTCTTTCACCTCTCCCTGTGTATTTCAGATCTTGGACTACCTGAGATACTGCCACATAATGAATCGTGACATCAGAAAAGCCACAGTAGTCTTCCAGAGTGAGAGTCAGAGGGGGCCACAAGTGTCCCCAGGAGATGTGGCCAAAGACAAATATAGGGAGGAGTCAGACCGACCCTCCCCTAACCTGCTCAGGGAGAAAGGCCTGGAACTTGAGACCTGTGATGGTGGGGACAGCCCTGACCAGGACCCTGCTTCTTACAGTCCCAGATGCCTAGGCTCATGGGCATGGCTTCCAGTAGGGAGGGAGGTGGATGAAGAAGAAGAGGAAGAGGAAGAAGAAGAGGAAGAAGAAGAAGAGAAAAAGCTACCCAGATTTCTGTTTGGGGACCAGGAACACTGATGTCTTCTAAGACTTTCAAAGAGGAGATCTTCTGTCAGCTGCTTCAGCAGCTGTGTCAGAAAAGGCACACACAGGACAGTTGTGTTTTTGCAGCTATCTGATGTTTGTTTCTTTATTTGTTTACAGTGCTCTTAATAAAAGTGTTTAAAACCTGGAAGTTTACATTCCTCTTAAATTGTCCCAAGGGAAAAGATGAAGGGTGGATTGGGTACACATGAGGATACTCTACTGTTTCCTAATGTTGGTTACATGAGTCGCTGGTGGATTGTTTTTAAGAAAGTCTTAAGAAGGCATCAGGCATCCATGTTGTCATGTGTGCTGGGTCATAAGATAACCAGTACACAGCAGACAACCTACTGCTGAATCAGCATGTATGAGGACAGATCTACCAATGTGCTTCCACTCCAAATTAATTTAGGGGACATCTGCAACTTCCATTTCAGATCTTCTTCCTTCTGTATAGCATAGGCTAGCCCTGAACTCAGAATCACGTTGTCTTGCCTCTCCACGAAAGGGATAAGAGGTCTGTGACACCACTTCTACACAATCTTTCAATTTTTCCCAATTTCCAGAGCACATTTCAGCATCAAATTTATAGTGCTGGACCTAACACAGAAAACTGAGCCACCTAGCCTTGAGAGGGTATCTTTTACCTGCTTCCAGTCTTCGAAGTGCTTCTCAATTTATAAGCTTTACTTTACCTCTTGGTCATCCAGAAATTCCAGCCTCTCAGCAGGAAATGGATCTAAGGTAGGTATGTTCATGCAGGCAGGTGGATCCCTGTGAGTTTCAGGTCAGTGTGATTTGCACAGACAATTCTAGGACACAAAGGGCTATATAGTGAGAGGAATAAATGAATGATGGATGGATCTGAAGGACAGTCCTTGCTGCATTTGTGGGGCATTAAAGGAAGCATCTGTGTAAAACAATGCTCAGGAACTGGGAGTGTCAGCTATGCTCTTTCTCCTGGCATTTCACCTGCACAAGACAATGCCTGGGAAGTTAGTAGCTCTCACTCTGCAGCCCACCCTTTCCCTCCAGTGCCAACTGAGTTCTCTACACCATGCCGAGGATGTGGGTGCTAGTACTCAGGCATGGGCCAACGTCTGCTGTGATTCCAAGATCTTGGTTTAGTACTTTCTTGGAATATTGGTTTCAGTTATGACTTTTCATTATTGCCAGGAATTTTAAGTCATCTTCTTCCCCCCTACCCCCAGAAAGACCTAACCTGTGAAGTAAGTCATGTCCCAGGCTAGAGAGTGATCACACAGCTATCAGAGTGAGGAGGACATTTATGTGGCATCCCCTTCCTTTCCAACTCAGGAGTACAAAAAGGCTTTACCACTCAGAAAACGAATTCAGCATTCAGACTTCTTGTAGAAATATATCCATCAAGAAAACAGAGAATAGTAGGCAGGGCTATTATGGGCATTTGGAATGCATTTGAATGGGCATTCAGGGAAGCAAGATATATTCCATTTAAAAGATAGTTCTGGTCCCTGCCAATATATTTTATTCTGAAAAAACTGTTCTAGAGGAAATCAGCCAGGACAATCAAGGAGACACAGAAAAAACACAAACAAAAAGAAAAAGAAAAGAAAATTTACCTTACTGTACATCTGAGGAATGCAGATCTCAGCTGAGTTACCACGGTCCTTGGATTTCCAGACCATTTCTGTCTTAGTCAATGTTTCTATTCCTGCATAAACATCTTGAACAAGAAGCAAGTTGGGGAGGAAAGGGTTTATTCAGCTTACACTTCCATGCTGCTGTTTATCACCAAAGGAAGTCAGGACTGGAACTCAAGCAGGTCATGAAACAGGAGCTGATGCAGAGGCCATGGAGGGATATTTCTTACTGGGTTTTTCCCCTGGCTTGTTCAGCTTGATCTCTTACTGAACCTAACAATACCACTCCAGAGTTGGTACCATCCAGAAGCCCCTGCCCCCTTGATCACTAATTGAGAAAATGCTCCACAGCTGGATGTCATGGAGGCACTTTCCAAGCTGAAGTTCCTTTCTCTGTGATGACTCCAGCCTGTGTCAAGTTGACAAAAAAAAAAAAAAAAAAAAAAGAAAGAGAAAAAGAAAACAGCCAGTACACCTTCTAAGTCAGGGATCTCTGAACTATCAAATCCCAGACACTGCCTTTGTTGACAGATTAGCTATGTCTACATCCTTTCTGACAACTACCCTAAGCTGTTTCACTCCTGTGCATGTGGAAATCAGTGGCAACCTAGAGTGGGACAGGATGATTAGCTGTCTCAGTTACTGCTTTGCTTTGTGTCTGATTCCTTCCCTGATCTGACCAGCTCAGAGACCTTTCCTGTAAGTCTATTAGCATAAGGACTTAGTTCCTTATCCTGACAGTTGCTACGAATCTTCACCATTTCTCTGCATACAGACTTCCCCACATTGCCAAGCAAGTGTTCGGGCTATTTCAAAAAAAAAAAAAAAAAAAAAAAAAAACAAGTGACCTGTCTACCTCTAGTGTGTTAGGATTAAATGTGTGCACAATCGTGTCTACCTCTGCAAATCCTTGTTATTTGATTACAAACCTTAAAGTCCTTTGCTGTTCCTCGGACCCCATGAGCCTGATTTGGTGGATGTGGCAGTCAACCTTATACATTAAAGACATGGATTAAAGGGAAGTGTTTTGTGCTTGCCTAGAACTGATCATCTGTCACCTCTTGGTTGCCAGTTTGGAAGATCTATCATCAGATTGTTCCTTTCTTGTCATTATAAGCTGCAGGTCAATTACCACACTCACCATCCCCCCAACCCCGCCCACCCACTTTTACCCATATTTCCACTCTGCCCTCTTCTAGAGAACAATATAAGAAATCCTAGTGGGTGGGGCACTCTTTTGTCCCTACCAAGCCTGTTTGTTTCCATTGCCCAAATCTAACGAAACTCCACACAGTGAAATTTCTCTGACTTGATTAGTGAACACTTCCTACCACCGATTAGAATGCTGATTTTGACACTGAAATACAATTACACAGGTGGTTGAGAGAAAATATTTTAATTATGTACATTTTCCATCAGAATGCAATGATTCTACATAGATTTAAGGAAAAATCCATCAACATATCAATTGAACTGTCAGAAGGGCAAAATAAACAGACTTCAAGGCTCCTGGGCATGTGGGGCACAGTCCCAGCTCATAAATCCACAGAGACAACATGAGGCTCTTGTTCAGTTTTGCTTTGGCTCCTCCCAGGGAATATATTGAAGGATTCAAGGTGTATGTTCTGTACAATGCTTGGGTGTCTTTCCTTTCCAGGTTCCTCTCTCACTAAGGCTCTGTTTTTAGTCGTTTCTGGGAACTGCCTTGGCTCCAGAATTCACCTGGGTCAAGCATCCACCGCTGTCTGATCTGTCATCTTCTGCCTGGTTCAGAGCCCATTGAACCCTTCTCCTGGAAGTGGCTCCTACTTCTAGAGGACCCCAAAGACTCTCTGAACTCTCACCCATTGGCTCCTCTCCGTGTGGCTCTCTAGAGCGTTTCTGTCCCCTCTCTTCTCCAAATGTAGCTTCATCCAGCAGTGTGGCTATGCTGGGGTTCCCAGGCCCACAGCACCAAGGGTGCTGGCAAGAGGGATGACTCAAGTCTTCAAAATTATCCATTGCCCAGGCCCATGCCTGTTCTCGGGTCAGGTCTGGAGGCATGTAGGGCTCTGGGTGGTCCTTCCTTCCAGGTAGCTCTTCCAAGGGTGATGCAGAAGCCATAGCTTCAGGTTCTCAACCAAGTAGCAGAGTTTAGCAGGTGACTTTCTCCAGATTAAAATCTGAGAAAATTTGAAAAGATAATTAATAATATTTATCTGTTATATTATACCCTGTATATTTCTCCTTGTAATATGTATGTAATATATTTACCTCAGGACTGGTGGAAGATTTAGGCTACATATTACTAGTATCAACAGGTGAGGCTGCTAAATCTATAGAGATAAATTTATCAAATGCATTCAACTGATATCTGTTTTATGATATCTGCCTTGTCTATTTTGCCTGTCTTCAAAGACAGAATGGCATTTCAGTGACTGTGGATGTAGCTCAATGGCAAACACAGAGGAAAAGACCTTCTTCTCATCACCTCAGGGATCCTTCTCCAATATTGACCATATAATGGATCCCAAATCAACAGATGTCAGAAAATTGAAATGACACCTTGTATCTTGTCAGAGCACCATGAGTTAAAGCTGCCCTGCAACAACAGCAGAAACAACAAACAGAAAGTCTACACAACTCTCTGCTCACTGATCTCTGTGTCAGGTAAGAAATAAAGGAATAAATTCAGTTCTTTCTAGAACACAATTAAAATGAAGGCACATTTATGAGACACAATGAAAATAGTCCTAAATTCATAGTACAATGCCTACATAAAGAAAGCAGAAATTTCTCATATCGACAACATATAAGTCATAGTAGTTAGGATTCTCTAGAGTCACAGAGCTTGTGGAATGTCTCTATAAATGAAGGAAATTAATTGTTATGACTTACAGTCTGCAATCCAAACAACCCAAAAATTGGCAACTGTGAATGGGAAGTCCAATAGTCTAGTAGTTCCAGCTGATATTCTGTGCAAGCTGGAATCCTGAAGAGGTAGGTTGCAACACATGTGTTGGCAAGTCACTGGAAGCCGGCAGAGAGTGACTCCTCCTTCCCCCACTGTCATTATATAGGCCTCCAGCAGGAGGTATGTCTCAGATTAAAGGTGTGTGCAACCAGGTTTGGATCTGGAACTTGCTTTGTCCCAGGTTGACTTTGAACTCAGATAACTGATTGTCTAAGTCTCCCAGGATTAAAGGCATGGCCATTTTGCCTGGGGCTAAGCTTTGCATGGCCACTCGGCTTCAAGATCTTTCTGCTAAGATCTAGCTCAGAAGTCTGCCTTCCAGCCTCAAGATCTGGATCACAGGTGTGGCCTCCACTTCTGGATTATCCTTCATTTCGCACATAGTCTAGTTGACAGCCAGGAATAGCCATCACAATAAAATACCTGAAAGCTCTAGGAAAAAGGGAAGAATCAAGCTCCCCAAAGAGGAGTAGAAGGCAGGAAATAATCAAAATTGGGGCTGAAAGGGATCAGTTAGAAACAAAGAAAACAATGAAAAGAATCAATCAAACCAAGTGCTGGTTCTTTGAGAAAATCAACAAAATAGACAAACCTTAGTCACATTACCAAAGAGATAGAGAGACAGAATCCAAAACAAAATCCAAAATTAAAAGGGAGGCCTGAGAGCTGATAGTGAGGAAGCTCAAAGAATCATTAGGTCTTACTACAAAAATTTGTACTCTACAAAATTGGAAAATCTTAACAAAATGGACGATGTTCTAGACATATACTACTAACCAAATTTAAATCATGATCAGGCAAACATTTTAAATAGCAAAAAAAAAAAAAAAAAAAAACCTAAAGAAGGAGAAGCAGTCATTAAAAGTCACCCAACCAAAAAAGGCCCAGGACCAGATGATTTAGGTGCCAGCTTTAGCTCAGAGATTTGGCCCTATTCAAGAGATACTTCAGGGATCACTAGAGCTTCACTGAATTGGTACCTGTGCTACAGAGTTCCAGCCTAGATCTACAGCATATCTCTTTACAGTTGAAAAAGAATCTGGTCAACAGGAGGAAAATTCAACCTCAAGACTCCCTCCTGTTTCCCATTGATGGGGCCCTACCCATGCCCCTGGGGCTCCATAAAGACATAGCCCTGTTACTAATTGTTTTCATGGAGCTTTAGGAAGTTCCATGATTTAGACTGCTAGTCACAAGAGAAAGGGATGAATGGCAGACGAAATCATTTTAGTTTGGTCTCCATTTTAGAAAACATGACTTAAGTTTAAACTCAAACAAACACGCTGATACCTAGCATTAGTTTACAAGTTGACCCCCAACAAAATTCAAACCTAGCTCCAGTCTCTAGACTCAACAAAACAGCATTTTAAAGATATTCTCCCAACAAACCTCCAAATCCAGGTTACAGGCCCACACTCTTCTGAATGACCAACTATGCAGAGGGGAGCAATATTTAAGGTTATGAACTGCCTTTCAGCATCAGCCAACTTTGATAAAGTTCACAATAGCTTTCCAGTTAGATCCTTGCACACTTAAGACCTGCTTCCTGCCTTACACAGAGAGATACTGGGGCCTCTCCATCCATCAAAACAGTACTAGGTGATTGTGTTATTTTGGAGGGTCCCGACGAAACTTAGAATAAAGAACCTACTATGAGGAACATCAGATTGATTCCTATCTATTTTCGAGATCACTAACATTTCCCTGGTACTACACTTCTCTTTTAGCCACTTACCTCCTTGGTGTGTTGTTTCTGTTTTATATACCCTAAAAATAACGTTTGCCTTTTTCTTTGTTTGTTAACGTTTCTTTGTTTGTTTCATGAATTTCTAAGCACCAGATTTCAGGATCATGTGCTTGCTGCCTCCCCACCTCTTTCAGGATTATGGATACCACCACAGAAAAAGTGTGGAAGGCTCAGTGTCATCCATCACAGGAAAAACACTGCTGATGTCCTTGTATTCCTGGACCTAGAGCAACAGAGCTGGTTTTTCACTTCTTGTGTGTAAAGGTGTTTTGGGATTCGGCATCAGTGGCTTCTGACCTCCACCAGTTCTGCCATGAGCAGACCTAGAGCCCTGGCTTTCTGCCCTTCATATCCCTGACTTAGAAGACCTCTGGTTTGACAGTCCCGCAGGAAACTGCTTAAAATCCTGCTGTCTGCTTCCCTATCAATATGACTCCTTTCCAGGGCAGCCTGGAGCCCAGCTAGATCCCTGCCTGCCTTCTGTGCAGAAAAAGAGACTACAGGATGGAAAATTATGTGTGTTCATCTCAAAGGCAGAACATAAAATATGAGACAGTGAGAGGGGCTGGGGAGTGGGCAGGTAGAGAGGAGATTCTGTGTCCTGAATGTTCATCTCTACACTTAGCTGTTTCCTGTAACCATCTCTCTGCTGGGAACATAGTCCTAAATTCATAGTACAATGCCTACATAAAGAAAGCAGAAAGTTCTCATATCGACGACATATAAGTCATAGTAGTTAGGATTCTCTAGAGTCACAGAGCTTATGGAATGTCTCTATAAATGAAGGAAATTAATTGTAATGACTTACAGTCTGCAATCCAAACAACCCAACAATTGACAACTGTGAATGGGAAGTCCAATACTCTAGTAGTTCCAGCTGATATTCTGTGCAAGCTGGAATCCTGAAGAGGTAGGTTGCAACACATGTGTTGGCAAGTCACTGCAAGCCGGCAGAGAGTGACTCCTCCTTCCCCCACTGTCCTTATGTAGGCCTCCAGCAGGAGGTATGGCTCAGATTAAAGGTGTGTGCAACCAGGTTTGGATCTGGGACTTGCTTTGTTCCAGGTTGACTTTGAACTCAGAGAACTGATTGTCTAAGTCTCCCAGGATTAAAGGCATGGCT
Source organism: Apodemus sylvaticus (assembly GCF_947179515.1). Lineage (NCBI taxonomy): Eukaryota > Metazoa > Chordata > Mammalia > Rodentia > Muridae > Apodemus > Apodemus sylvaticus. Next base: position 1,288,147 of record NC_067493.1, on the reverse strand, counting down.
TTTAAAAAAAGAGGAGTAGAAGGCAGGAAATAATCAAAATTGGGGATGAAGGGAATCAGTTAGAAACCAAGAGATTAGCACATAAATTCATTTCCCCCATCACCATTGTGAGGAATTGGCCCACTATCATAGGACTTACTATGACCATAGTCTATCTTCTTGTTGTTACATAATGTTGAATAGTTTTATCTGTGAAAGTGTGGTCCCACAATACAACTTATTTCACACAAGTAGAATGCATACTCTATCCATCTCCTGAGGGCTGGTCGGCCTTCCAGGTCAGCTCACTCACAGAAAGGTAGACACAGGATAATAATAATAATAATAATAATAATAATAACAAGGATGATGATAATAAGATACATAATGATATAGTGGAGTTCATCTGTTTCCAATATGACTGTCTTGTCTATTTCATGACAGAATTTTGATGCATATAGTTAATAATAATAATAGTAATAACAATAATAATACAGTTACTAATAATAACAATATACTTAATAATAATATACTTAAAAATAATAATAACATACTTCATAATAATGTAGGAAATATTAATAACAATATAGTTATTAATATAGTCAATAGTAATAATTATAATGTACTTCTGTATAATAATAATTCGTAGCAATAAGAATAACAATATAGTTAATAATAATAACAATAACAACAGAAGTAGCATGGAATGGCTGATTGGCCTGATGCTGAGAGTCCAGGGTCCATGAGAGGTGGTGTTTTCCTTCCTGAATCAGAATGAATCTGCCAAATCCCATGTATGAGCTACAGGTAAAGGCTATGGACACTCCAGAAGTCACGTTAGTGCTCGGCCAGACTGACAGGCTGGGCTTTTCATGTACTCCTAGGATACAAGGGGCAGGATGTGAAATGAACAAGAGTTACTCATATTGCCTTCTAGGACTGGACTCTGAGAGAAGAGCTCCCGGAGAACAGACCTCCTTCTCAGGAGAAAGCACATACATGGTTCCCAGAGCGTCCACTCCCCTGTCACCACCAGCTGCAGGGCATCACTGTGCTCTGAACGTGCAACAGAGGTCCTATAATAACACTTATAGATGCCTGCGTAGTCGGTTGTCGTGTGTTGAATGTTGAACTTGGCCTTATTCATTTTTTCCAGAGGGAATTGAGTGTCCCAAGGATATCCATTTTCCTCTTTATACAGACGATGCTCCTGGGCCTCCCAGGAACCCTCACACCAGATAATCACAGGTGTATAGAAAACAATCATGGAGCCAGTCACAGCCCAGATGACGGGCTTTGGGAGGTGTCCTGTGAAGAAATCAAAGGCTGAGTCCCAGGACATCTTCCTTCAGACACCAGATCATAGCACAGAAACCTCCCCTGGACCGAGACATTAGAGCATAAATGCTTTTTACTGATTACCATTGTGAGGAATTGGCTCACTAGAGGAAAATAGAGGTATTCCCATCAGAGTGAAGAAACAAACCCTGGAAAGGATGGAGACACTCACCTGCCTGTCCTGCCATCCTGTGTTCCACAATAAAACCTGGAAGAAAACTTTCAGTCAGACCTTTTCCACATTTAAAGACAGAGGGGATCCCCGAGGGTGTCCACGTGAAATTAATCCTGGCTGTTGAGTAGGTTCCCTTACGGACATAAATGTCAATTCCCCCTGTTCATATCTCACCAAGGTACAACAGCCCTGTGAGCACGGCCATCATGGTGAGTAACAGTAGTGTCCGTAGCTGTTGTCCTTGGCCAGTCTGGCAAATGTTCTGTAACATCAGGCAATATGTGGATGTCATCTTATGGGCAGGTCCTTCCTGTCATGGGTTTTCAATATCATAGCTATTACTACAGGAAGAGAAACTTCTGTATTTTCCTCAGTACAGAGGATTGGGTCATCACTCAGGACTCTGAAGTGATTTTTAGAGATCTTTGTTGTTGTTTAATTTCTCAAAGATTTTCCATCATCCTGGTGTTTTCTAAGCCAGAGTGCATTCACAACTAAGAGCATTTTGCTTTAAAATAGAAACAAATATAGATGCAGGTTATGGAAATGTCCTGTGGGTCAAATCCAGGGCTGTGTTCTAAGACAAGAGTCACCGATGCTCTTTCAATTGGAGGATGTAATGCCAAGGGGCTTTATAGACTCAGTTCACATGTTTCTGAAGGTTTGTCTCATATCACTGCTGGCTATGCCCCAGTGGTCTCCTTCCCCGTGTCATATTGTCCTGATCCACTGTAACGAGGGACCAACATTTTACCAAGACTCTTCTCTCTTTTTCCTTGTTTCTGTGATGCTGATGCATTTGTCTACATGCTGGCATCATCCAGATGTTATTATTATGTTGATACCACAAGACGTAGGTCCTCCTCCAGGATTATTAACTTAAGTACTTTCTTGTTCCTGAGTTTTAACGTTAGTTTCTGGGCATGAGAATGTAGGAACCTTTGGATTTATTATTCAGTTTAGTACCCTATTTGTCCATGTTTTCCACCTGAACTATGCTGACTGGCTCTTATCATCCCAGAGAGATAATAGTATCAACAGGTCCTTGGGATGCCTGTGCATTTGGGAAATCCAGCCTCTGAGGATCCCATGGAAGAACAATGTGCTGTTCCATGAACTCCCCTGGCAGGCCTAAGACTTTTCTTCCTCCCAGTGAGGGCTGTCAGGTTGAGGGAGATCTAATCAACAATAGAGATAACAATATGTCTGATGCCCAGTGTAAGATACAAATAAACACAGCACTTTGAGCCTGAGGCTGGAGGGAGGATCAGGAGTTTAAGGTCATCTTTAGCTACCTCCTGAGTTTGAGGCCATATTGGACTGAATGAGACCCCATCAAAAAGAACAAAAACAAACCAAAAAAAAAGGTCCTTGTTTTTTTTTTGGGGGGGGGGCATTCAATCAAGAAGTTAGGAAGGGGGTTCACAAAAACCACAGTTTATAGTACAAAGTGACATATGGGGCTGTGTGCCATAGTTCCAGATATTTGGGAGGCTGAGACAGGGGAATGGCTTGGACCCAAAGTGTGAAGCCAACCCTGAATAGCATAGTTTAGTGAGTCCTTCTAAGAGCAGGATGTTGTGAGAAATCGAAGTTTCAGGAGCACCCCTGATGGAGGAGGTGTACTTCAGGCAGCGGGAAGTGAGAGGCACCAACTTCAAAGGGGCCTGGATTCCTGGGAAGAGGGAGGAACAGCCTGGGGACAGATGGGAGAGTAGCTCTGCAGGGCCAGTGAAGACACCTGGATGAGCCACACTGAAGGTGGCATCAGTTGTCCAGCCAGGGGATGAATTCCATCCATCCATCCATCCATCCATCCATCCATCCATACATACATACATCCATGACAAATGGAGTGCCTGCTGTGTGCGGGCATGAGTTGGCAAGCCTTGGGAGATCCTGAGATGCTTGTGGTTTTGGCATGAGGGTCACAGAAGCAGGTCTGGGCTCAAGGAAGTGATTGATGCATGGAAATCATGGTGAGTGGCTGGGACCTGCCCGGAGTGGTAAAGACAACGATGACGAGACCCAGAGAGACTTTAGGAGGAGGACCATTTGTGAGGGCTGGGGCGTGGCTCGGTGGTAGAGCACGTTCCTAGGATGTGTGAGGCCCAAGGTTCCATCTTTATCATTGCAAAAATAAAAACAAAGAATCCCAAACCAAACAAAAAAGGACTGTGGTGAATTTGTCACTGGTAAGGAGATGGACAGACAGTTCCAGGCTGTAGCCCTCAACGGCTGAAGGAGTTTCCCTGATCTTTTAGTAACCTGGACTCAGGCCAAACCAGAGGTTATGGCTTCATCACAGACAAGAATTTCAAGTATGAAGCAGCATTGGAGACTTTATAAAAAGTGTTTTGCTATAGACGGGGTTAGCAGGGAGAGAGGTTCTTAGAAAGAAAGCCACTGGTGTGGGTTCATCCGGGGATCGTGGGTATGGGCTCTTCAGAATAGTATCATCATTAATTGTCTTAGTATTAATCATATGTGCACTTTTGATGGCTGTCAATTTATATTTTAAAAGCTTGCCTAGACCCCCCCCATCTCCTCTTCAATTAGAAAGAGTTGAAGTAAAATATTTATTTATTTTGTTGATGTTTGTGGATGTGGGCATGCACATGTCTCTGTGAGTGTGGAGTCAGAGGACAGCTAGTGGAGTCCATTCACTCCTTGCACCCTATGGGTTCCCGGGGATTGAACTCAGGTCATCAGAGTCTTACCCCTCAACCGCCTCCCTAGCCTACCTGGAGAAGCCTTGGATGGAATTATAATACGATCAGGTAAAATTAAGAGCCACCAAAGTTGCACAAGGAGTTTACTTAGTCCGTGTTCTTTCCTTGCAAATAAGCTTTCTGGTCAGGTTCCTAGAAACTCGCAGACACATCTGGGAATGGGGAAAGGCTTCAAGCAGTTGTCATTGGCTCTGGAACGCTTGCTTCTCCGCTGTGAGAGGTTTTAATCAGAACCTTGGTGAGGGGCTACTCTCCCTTCTCATGTCCCTGTGATTTTCTGACATTCTGTCTTGCTTAACATTGCTTGGCAGGAGCTTGGAGAGACGGCTTAACGGTCGGTCGAGTGCTTGTTACTCTTCCAGAAGATCTCTTGCTGGTTTCTAGCACCAGTACCCACATCAGGTGGCTGACACCTCCAGATGATCTAGCATCTTCTTCTGGCCTCTACACACACACACACTTCCATAAATAAAGACAAACATATGTAAAAAAATATGCATAAACCTTACAAAGAGTTTCTTGGATTGGGTCAGGAAAGAAGCATGCTTGGGAATTGGCACTGGATCTGGGTGAGGTCTGAGTGCTACACTGTTTCCAATGAGTTTCATTTTTCTGACTAGTTTCTGAGTATCTTTAGGATGTGGCTTCTAATAGCCAGTAGGCTGGGAAGTCTGGTTGGAGGGGCTTCCCACTGGCAGGCAGGCTAGAAAGAAGCTCTGGGAACCTCCTAGTCCCGGGTGCTGCCCTTCCAGTCCGCACCAGGAGCGCCTACCACAGCTCCTTCAGGCTCCTGGATCCTGCTGATGGAGTGTCTTTGTTCCCAGGGCTTACACATCCGGGCCCCTGCTGAGCTTGTCTTCCACAAGCTGCTAGCAAGAGTGGAGGGGATGCTGCTGATTCAGGTTCCCTGTGGGAGCTGCGCACAGACCTGGCCACATTACGTTTTAATTTATGCGCGTTTTATCCCCTGGCTTCTCCCTGCTGGGTGCCTTGTAAATCTCTTACCTTCTGTGAACCCTGGAGTGTGGTTGGTGGAGGAAGGAGGAAAGGCTTTGATGGTACATGTCTGGTGGCTTATTTCTGCCAAAAGAGTGCCTGCCTGTGACCGTTGAGTGGCCCAAGAGCCTCTTATCCTGGCAGGTTTTGCACATTGATGTTAGGGTGTCTGCGTTTGTAATTTGTTAGCATTTAGCCCCAGGTTTGGGGTTTTTACATGTATCCACCATGAATTTAATGTGGTTCTGTTTAACAGTGGCTTAAATCTCATTTTTAAATATGAGGCTAACATAGGTTAACATTCATAACAGTCCCAAGAGGTAGCATTTCACAGGAACAGTGGCTAAGGCTGAAGTTCTCTTTCTTGTGGAGGATAGAACAGGGACCAGCTAAGGAACTCTCTGCACCTTGACATCTGCTGACCCAGGCAATTTCTTATCAGCCCCTGGGAATCAATCTCCTGCAGGACTCCCCAAAAGGACTCAGACAAAACTCAGGAGCTCTCATGTGTTTTGAGTTAGCTCTGGGTGACCTGGAACTCCGTATGTAGACCAGGCTGGCCATGAACTAACAGAGATCCAGCAGCTTCTGCTATCTGAATGTTGGGATTAAAGGTGTGTGCTCCCATTTTTAAGTCGTTCTCCTTCTTCCCTGGCCTGCAGCCCTGTGGTGCCCGCTCTTAAGGACTTAGGAACAAAAAAATAGTTGTCCTGGGCACAGCCCCATCCCAGACCCTGTTGTCTGTGCTCCTGTTGGGCCTCACAGGCTGCATGTGGAAGGGACCTTCCCAGGAGACTTGCATCACCCCGGGCAGACAGACAGCTTCTGACATCATGCCTTTCTCAGCCAGGTGACTGAGGCTTCCTCCTGCACATCTGTGTTGACACCCTGAGTGAGAGAGACCTTGTGAAGGGCTTAGCAGACAGGAAGTTTGTTCTGACTGATGGGCTGCGGCTTCTGGGGCTTGGGTTTTGCCATTTCTCGTCATGCTTGTGAGAGTCGGGAATGATGTCCCACTCTGTAGAGGGCTCAGATTCTGGCTGCTGCCTTTCATTGCAGGTGGCCTTTGTAAAGTCATTTGGGCTGGGGGACTGGGCACTAAAGTCCCTCTAGTTCTTGCCCAGGTGGTTTTCAAGGCGAGCCCTGTCTGGAGTTAGCTTCCAGACCCAAGCCTTACTAAATCATCTCCTCTAAAGCTCTCTTTGCTGCTGACCTAAAGCAGGGAGGAAGAGGGAGGGACAAACGTTAATGAGTAACTGCAGCTCTGATTTCTGATGGAGGAAAGGGATTGTTTAGAGAGATGGCTGACCATCTGGAGGTGGCCTGTTCCGCAGCCTCCCTTCTGGCCCGTCGAATTGCTTCTCTTCCCTTCTCAAGGACTTTATATTTGGGCTCCCCTTCACTTAACTCTGTCCTGCTAGGTTCTTCCCTTTTCTTTTAAAATCTGCTCTGGGAATGAGCCCCAGGGTCTCATGTGTGCCAGGAAAGCTCTCCACCGGCTCACACCCCAGCTTCCGATCAGCAGCCTGCATTTGCAGTGTGACTGCAACAGGGCCCGGTGGCTGCTGTCCTGAGCCTTGCAGCTTCAGCTCCTGTAGAGGCCACAGGCAGTGAGGGGAGACCACCCCCAGCTCTGCGTACTTTGGCTTCTAAACCAACACAACCCAAAAAGCCAGGTAGAACTGGGCTGGGCTGTGAGGACGGGGAGGGCACACAGGAGTGTCCTTTGTCCACGTGAGCCTCACATCCTAAGAGCTCAGTTTGTACCCCAGAGCCGGAGGAAGCATTATGCTCCTGCTGACCCATCCCTTGGTTAACACTGTGTGTGCTTTGACGTTGGCACGCCCTTGCGTCCTGTTTCCCCTCGTGCAGTGCGGTATCCGGAAGTGATGTTCTGAGCCATGACACTGTCTCTGCTCTCAAAGCCAGGATTTACTACACCGGTTCGTCTTGTGAGTGAAGTGGGCAGAGAACAGCCAGGGGACCTTGAAGGTCAGGGAGCCCCTAGATATTTCTGGGCCACCTTGATGTGTTGGGGAGATCTGACCGTCCCTGCAGGATCTCTGACTGACCCATGATCTCTGCGCAGTATTCTGTTTGGTTTTAGTTTGGTGACTTAGAGCAACTTTGTGCAGATATGAAAAATAAAAAAGGCACTTCCCAAGCTGGGTGTGGTGACACACACCTTTAAATGCCTTAAATTAAGGCAGAGGTAGAGGGATCTCTGTGAGTTCAAGGGGACTGTAGTCTAAATAGCACGTTCCAGGCCAGACACGGTATAAAAGGAGACCTTGCCTCAAAAAATAAAACAGAAACAAAAACCATAGAAAGAAAAATGGTAATTTCTTAGATTAGAAAGAAAAACTGAAATACGCGCACACGCACACACACACACACACACACACACACCCTTCTCAGATTATGGACTACACACAATATATTCCCCTCTTCATGATGGGAGTATTATTGTTGGTTCGAGGTCAGAGCCTCCGGAGGAGTGGTACATGAGGAGTGATCTTGGTCAGCGGTAAGCCCAGAGTTCACTTGTAACAGGGTCTGAGGATGCACATGTGTGTTAGTGTGTTTGTGATGATGCACATGTGTGTCATTGTGTTTGTGCATGCCTCACTGTGCCCATGTGAGTTTGCACAGACAGGAACGTGGTGGTGGTGTTCTGGGACTCCGCTGGGAAGCCCAGCTCTGGCCTCTCAGTGGATCAGTGTGTACCTGGGCCTCTCTTTAGCGGGCAAAGTCCTGGGAACTCTGCCTGCTCCCGGTGCTCTGCTGAGCTGCCCTGGAGTGCTGTGCGCAAACACTTCAACCAGCCTGAGGGTGGAGGTGCCAGCCTGAGGGTGGAGGTGCCAGCCTGAGGGTGGAGGTGCCAGCCTGAGGGCGGAGGTGCCAGGGACCGATGAGCAGATCTTGTCTCAGCAAGCCGCTAGCCTCAGCTGGGGCCGCAGCCTATGGGAGGCGTGCTCTGAGCGGCAGGGTGTCTGGCTGGGTTTGAGTGGAGTGCGTGTTGTCAGGTGTATACTTACTCAGAGTGACATGTTTTGTTTTAGAGAAAATGAGGTTGAGGTCTGGGCTTGCAGTTTTCCACTTGTTTTAATCCTGGGAGAATCTAAACAGCTTTATTTAAAAATTGGACATGGAGATGGCAGGGACCCGAGTGAGGAGGAGCTCTTTGGTCTCACGGGAAGGCAATAAAGTTTGCAGCCAGCCTGTGGACTTGTGTGGCTGTTGTATATGTGTGTATGCATGCAGCACGCAGAACTCCTGGTTAACGAGGCGGAGCACTTACGACATAAACCGTGACACGAGTCACTAAATAGACAGTCGATTGTCACTGGGTCTCACTGGTTTGCTGCAGAGGATAGTTGGGAATGGGGGAGGGGGAAGTGCCAGGCTGGGAGGGGCAGAATAATAATACAGGGCAGTCCATCGAGGGAGGAGTGTGGGGAAGGGGCTGGGGTGCGGATAGATTCAGGAAAGGGGCTCTGTGTGCTTGCAGGGGTGGGGATTGGCAAGCTTGGAAATTGGTGGAGACAAGCGCTGTTTGCATAGAGAAGGAGTCTGCTGGCCAGGAGGGTGGGGTCCTTACTCCCAGGTGCCTCAAGTGCTCCCCAGAGCAGAGCGGTGTGGGTTTGGGAAGACAGCACTGGGAAGCAGAGGCAGGGGGATGACAAAGGACGCTTCGGTAGACACAAGCTTACAGCAGACACCAAAACGAAGTTTGTAAGACAGCAACGGCCTCTGCTTCCTCCTCCTCCTCTGTCTATTGTTGTAGACATAAAACAGATATTCATAATGACATAAATTATAGAAATGGAAAATCTCCCCCACGTCTGCCCTTCAGGGACGATGGTCATTCATCCTTTGGTTTGTGCTCTTTCCAGATGAAAATGTATTTTTTCATGTTTGTTTATTGATGGTGTACATGCGTGTCAGAGGGTGCATGTATGAGGTTCAGAGGGCAATTTTGTGGGAGTCAGTGTCTCCTACCATGTGAGTCCTGGGATGAAACTTAGGGTTTTTACGCTTGGGAGTGAGTTCTGTTGCCCACTGAGCCATCTCCGTGACACGTTCCAGATATTTTTATGGTAAGCTGGCATCCGGCCGTCGCCCGGCTCGACTTTCTCCTTCCACAGGTCGACTGCTCATTCACTCCCTCTTCAGCCATCTTTCCAGAGCAGCACGACCTCGTTCCTCTCGGTGGCTGCGCAGAGGAGCTGAATGGCTTTTGTATCAGTTTTCTAAGCAGCAGAACAGCCGGCTCCAAGACTCCGTGGGTTCAGGTCACTGCTGTCCACCTCGTCTCTGTGCTGTGGGTTGGCTCTGTCTTCTGAGCTCGGCTGCCTGTGCCCATCCATGCCAAAGCTTTAACATGGTGGCCGTGAACTGCTCACTCTTCAGATCCTGGAGGGTCCTGGGGAGCCTGGTTCGCATGTGGGGCGGTTGACGCTGGCTCTCAGGGGGTCCTCTACAATACGCTTGCTCACTATGAAGGAAGATCGTAGTATTTCAGGTGAAATTTGTTAAGTGTCACTGAGATCTGGGCTCTGGATGCTCCCAACACAAAATCCAGCTACTGCTGGGAAAGGGAAGACTCTGCTGTCTACTATGGTAAAGACACTGTTCTAGGGTGGGACAGAGGTTGTGTTTCTTGGTGACACGACTGGCCAGGCCACATTCAGGGGTGTGTGCCCAGGGATGGAACTATATAGGAGCACAGTTCGCCCCTGTATACAGGGATCAGGGATCAGACCGCACAGACTGCTGGGCAGCAGCGGAACAGCCCCCTTCTCTGCCTAGGATGCTGTTCCTCCTAGGCGGGTCACTCAGGGTCATCGCTAAGAAGGGGATTCTGTTCCCGTGCTGCTTCCAGCCGCTGTCTTGGGTAGATTTGGTGTGTGTGCTCCGTGTGTGGGGAGGGGGTGTGCAGATTGTGCTAACAGAGTCCTGGGTTTTGTCATAGATAGTGTCTGTTGTCCTCAGGCTCCTAAGACTGCCCCCATACCCCCTTCAGCCTGTTTGCCCTTTGAAAGTAGCCAAGAGCTTAGCTTCTAGACACCTGCTGCTGTTTCTTATTGTCTCTTTGAAAACTGTCAGTCTGGGGTTCAGGCCTTTCACCAAGCCAGATGGGCACCCCAGGCCCAGGTCCGCTGGGATTTCATCCGTTCCTTTGTCCAACAAATCTGTCCTAGGTTCCAGGCTTTCTCTTGTGGCCCCAGCTGTGGCAGAGGAGGACACGGCCCTTCTGACTCACAGATTTCACTTTGTCAAATTTCTCAGGCAACTCACCATTGGACTCGCATTTTGACTTCCCACAAGGTGTTCTTTTTGTTGGTTTTCTCGTGCCGAGCCTCAGGCCTCCGAAGCTTTTCTCTCTCTGGGAAATGTCATCTGTGGCCGGGAGGCAGGAGGAAGCAGGGAAGAGTCAGCAGCAGGGCGCTAATGAATCCCGCTCCCAGTTCTGAGGTTGCTTTCTCCTAGCTGAGGTGAAGCTCTGCCAGGCCCTGGACAGCTTATCCATTATCAAACTCACCTCTCCCTGGAGCATGGCTGGCCCCAGGCGGGCCACACCCCCAGAGCTCAGCCCTGCTCTCTTGCCTTCCGGCCTGTGTGCATTCTTCAAAGAAAAACAAAGGCCGAGTGAGCCTTTGCACGCGCTTTTCTTTTCTCCCAGCTTCCTGGCAGCATCTTTTGGAAAAGAAATGTTTTGCAGCCAAGAAGTTCACTGTGAAAGCATTCTGCACCCCAGGCATAAACTCGCAGCAGCCTCCTTGGATAGCTCAGCAAGGGGACTTGGTAAAGGCTGTAATTTGGGAGGGAGTGCAGCCTAGTGCACCTGGGTGAGTTAGGGACACCCTATGTTTCTGTGGTGACACTGGTGGAGCCTGGCCAGCTTATAGGCTCCATACATCCCAGCGCTAAGTGCAGATGGGCATGCCTAAAGCTGACTCTGCACTCCTTTGAGCACTCTGGCATTCTGGGCAAGGCCATAAAACCTCAGCCAGGCATCTGGAAAGGCTGGGCAGAGGTTCTCAGCCTGCTGTTTTGGGTGTTTGGTACTTTGAAGTCAGCTTCCCATAGAAGATCCAGGAGGCTCTCTCTGCTACCTGACTCCCTGGTTGCCATCTTATTCCTCCTTCCCCGGGCCCCATTACTGGATCTCCATGGCTGGGAGGAGTGATGAAGCTTTAGGATGCTCTGGGGCCACAGTTTTAAGGAAGCATCAGATAATGACTAGACAGTCCAGTTCCTCAAGCACTGAAACAACTCGGGCTAGGTGCTCTGAGCAAAAGGAGAGCTGTAGTTATGCTAGGGTTAGGTGCCTGGGTTTCGACATTCTCTGCTTGTTTTATCCAGATCTCTGGTTTCCTGCCGGGATGGTCCTATAACACTGTGTGGTACCCAGGAGTGGGCTGTAGGCCATGATGACAGCTCACCACGTAGAGTAGGAATCAGTGCAGAAGCAGCCAGTGCCCTCTGTGTAGCGCTCAGATGAGAAGGCCCACCTTTGGGAGAGCTGGGGTTTCCATAGTTACACCAAAATTGGGCATAGAACAAGTGTTACCCTCCACCCCATGCACTGGTTATCCCCGAGTCACGGTTGTTCACATCCTAGCAGAAAGGGATTATTCTTGCCTGAGGATGCTCACTGGACCAGGCCTTGAGCCATGGGGAAGGTGACAGTCTCAGGTAACAGTTCTGCAATACAGATGTGGCCAAGAGGGAGTTCACAAATGGGAAGGCAGGCCTCCCTGCCACCATGCCCAGGGCTGGATGAACTTGTGGGTGCCCTGTACCTTCTCTTGTAGAACACTGCAGTCTGCGACAGGTCAGGTAGAACAGTCTTTCAGTCTGAGGAGCTCACATGTTGACGTGCAGAAGAACCCTGTGCATATGCAGGGCTGGTGAGGTCGTCTGTATTGTCTTCTCCCCAGCGAATTCTTTTAGGCTCACTGGCTTTGGGAAACATTCATCGCAGGGCACACAGGTCAAGAAAGGTAGTCACAGAATTGGCTTCAGCCCTGGGGGACTGTAACACATTTGATTTTTTTTTTTGGACCTACACTGCAGCTGGCCTTGGTGGTGCTGTGCCCATCAGAAGAGGGGTGTGGGCCCCCTCTGTCTGTGTGTGGGGGAAGGGAGCAGGGACTCTATTCAGGGAAGGTGGACAGTGACTCTGGGCTAAAGTGACTTCTCCTTTAGGAGCAGGTGCTCCCGAGCCTGGTGTGCTGAGTTTGACTCCAGCCCGTGGCCAGAAGAAGGAAGCAGACTGAAAAGGCAGAGTTGTTTTGTTTACCATGAAAGCTGTGGTTTACTTTCAGAGAAGTGTGGAGAGACTCAACTGCAGGCAGTCTGATCGCACCCTGGGGCGGATGTGTGTGTGTGGGGGGGTAGTGGAATCCCCTGAGAAGAGCCACACCCACAGGAGACCTCACTAAGTGTTTGTTGATGAAGATAGGAAGAAAATAGTAACAAATTTGCAAAGACATACAGCGGGGCCAGCTGTGGTCTGAAGGCCTTGTAGACCGACCTGTCTGTCCCAGGTCTGGCGAGCTGCCGAGATCCTGCCACTCGATGTCTGTCCTGTGGAAGCTCCCTGATGAGGCAGCCTGTGCCAGTCGTGCCAGTAGCTTGTCCAGGCGTCTGGGGATGAGATTTTCAGGGAGGGTCAAGCCAGGCACACACACACACACACACACACACACACACACACACACACACACACACACGTCTGGATCCTTCCCGGTCTTGCCTCCAAGGGAGTAATTCCTTAATCTGTTCCTCGTGTGGGTGCAGGAGACCGACTAGGAACGGCTCCCTGGCCTTCCTGAGGCGGCTGTGCAGTGTGAAGAACCCTCTCAGAAGGCGCTGACTCGGGGGTCGTAGTGCTTTTAAAACAAGTGTCTGTAAAACAGTCTTAATTCACGCCAGGATTGGAAACCATGCTGCGGCCACATTCTAAACCCAGCGGGAGGATAGGCCTGGTCTGTAGCCTCTGCTCACACAGAGTTAACATCAGTCTCAGGATTAACACAGCCTCTGCTGGCATTCTCTGCTGCTGGGGCGCACACACATGTACACACAGAAACACATAGACACACACAGAGACAAACACACATAGACATACACAGACAAACATACCACAAGCCGGGCGGTGGTGGTGCACACCTGTAATCCCAGCACTCTGGGAGGCAGAGGCAGGCAGATTTCTGAGTTCGAGGCCAGCCTGGTCTACAGCGTGAGTTCCAGGACAGCCAGGGCTACACAGAGAAACCCTGTCTCGAAAAAAAAAAAAAAAAAAAAAAACAACCCCCCCTCAAAAAAAACCAAACATACCACAGATTCATACACATACAGAGTCACACACATAGTTACACACACAGACACACACAGATATGCACACGTACATAGACAGACAATACACAGGCACACACACATACACAAAGACACACACAGATACGCACATAGATATGCACATATGCCCATAGACACAGACAAACACATATGGAAATACATAGACTCACACATAGATATACGCATACACAGATGCATAGACACCCACACAGACACATAGACACACACACACACAGAGGCAATAACTGTTTTAGTATTAGGGGTCAAACCTATGACTTTGTACATGCAAACAAAATCCACTATGTTGTTTGCAATCAAGGTCTGATTTAGCCTCAGTCCGCTGACAGGACAGCATTACATCTCTTGCACACTCACAGTCTCATACCAAGAATTTTGGTCCGTGTTTTGATGCATGGAGTCCAGATCATCAATTTGTAAAGAATCCCACTGCAGCCTGCCTAGCAGGGTCTGATGTCATTGGCAAAACAATAGCAACTAGAAACAAACTCACCTGTGAGGCTTGAAATCCTTATGGGATGTCATTGTGGAGTTGTTGGCAGCCTAGTGGAATTTAGCTAGGCTGCAAGTCTCAAGTTGAAGTAGTTACTGGCTTGCAGCTCACAGCCAAGGAACATTTAACCTTCTGGCCAGACTCATTTCCTGGCCAGGCTCCTTCTCTGGCAAGAAGAATAGAGACCACAGATTGTACTTCTCTGTGTAACCATGGCTGTTCTGAAAATCGCTTTTACTTGACTACATCAAGAATTATGCAAAATCCAAAACTTAAGGACACAGCTTCAAGGGATTTGTTGTTTAACTTGTAGAAGGTAATCAGGTTCTTTGAAGTAGGAACACTCCAGTTCAATGCAGTTCTCTTTGAGTTTGAAAGACACAGGCCTTTAATCTGGATATGGACCAAGAAAGTCACAAAACTGTGTCATTGTGATTGTTATTGTTTCTATGAGCCAGGGTTTGTCGGCAATACCACTGACTGTATAGGAACCCACTTTGTAGACCAGGCTGCTCACAGAGATCCACCTGCATGATTCACTCTGATAGTGCTTGGATTAAAGGCATGATTCACCACACCCAGCAGAAAACACTCACCTTTAATTCAGAGATTGAATCTGGAACACGCACCTTAAATTTGGGCCACACCTTCATCTTGAGGCCTATATAAGAATACAAAGGAAGCAAGTTTTCACATTGTATGCTTGCTCTCTCCTAGATAGCAAGTTTTATTACTTGGCTGGCATTAGAGCTTGCTTGTCTGTGGTTCCAACTATTACTGAAGAGTAGCTGGGACATCCAACCTCAGGAACTGAGAACTTCTGGATTCTTGGACTTTGCTTCCTATCCAGCTTTTCTGTGATAAGGCTGACTGCATCCTGTAAGTCATTCTAATATATCTCATTTCAGGAAAGGGAGCGGGAGTGAGAGGTCTTTCTATTTGATCTTTTATTCTCTAAACCAAGCACCCAAAACTGATTTGCTGGCCATTTAACCCTTTCCACATTTCCCGTCTATTCAGCCTCACACACATACACACACACACACACACACACACACACACACACACATATACACACATACACACACATACACACATACATTTAGTTAAAGCTACAAATATATGCAAATTTATTCAAATTCGAGAATTCATGCAAATTCATTAATTTATCCTGGGCTCAGGGCAGCGAGAGATGCCCACAACTCTGGTTCTTTTCTTATGGGTGTGCACCACTTCCTGGTTCTTTCTCATGTCTGCCTGATAGAGAAAACGATGGAATTGTGTTTTGGGAGTCACAGAGAGGTCTTTCTCATGAGTACCACCTTCTGGTTGTTTCTTGTATCTGTATTAGAGAAGGAAGGTTTTATTTGTATTTTTGTGTGCTGTGTTTGTGTTTCTCAGAACAAGAGGACTTTGAAAATGTGTGTTTATGGGGTAACCTTGACTAGTAACTTTGTTGAGATATCTTGATGAACTGATTTTGACTTGATGGATGTATTAATGTGAGACAGTCTACGTCTACCGTATTTTCCGGGTTCTCTTCACCACAGAAAAAGCCAGGGAGCTGGTTTCTCGCTCCACCTGTGAGTTCCCCCCAATCTGCTTGCTTTCCCCTAACTCACACAGACTGGGATTGCAACAACACTGAAGGTAAGAGGAGGCCTTTTGTCCACCGTCCATCTCTGCTGGCAGGTCTCAAGGTGGCCACAAGATGGCTTACAAATTTGGCCAGAGTGTGTAATATTAGACAGAGAGAAAATCAAAGCCTTGCAGCTTTTTTAGACAGGGTCATGGAGACATTTTTGACAGTACATGTCCATGGACCCTGAATCACCAGAAGCAAAGGCAGCAGTGGCTTGAGCTTTTGTCAATCAGGGAACACCAGCTATGAAGACAAAGCCCCAGAGGGTGGAGTAATTAGGAAAGAGTTGTCTAAGAGATTTAAGGACAGTGGCAAAGAGAGTATTTGATGGAGGACAGACTGCAGAGGAGACGCAGATGGGAGGACAGAAGCAACAGACTGGAGACCTGGGAAAGATCCTGTTGTCAGCCAAGGCCAAATCAGAAGACCATAAGTGATGCCTAAAAAGGACGTAAAGGGGCCCTGAGAATCAAAACTGTCCCCACCACAAGACCAGGGTTACCCTAAAAGTAAAATGGAAACACACCAGCTTTTGTTGATACAGTTCAACATTATATTGTACTAAAACCTACAGACAGAGTCTCTTCATCAGTTTATAAATGACTTTGCAGTGGCTACAGAAGAAAACAAAAATGGAGGACCTCTTAGATGCCTTAAAATTGAGGCTATTTAAGCCTCTGCAAAGAAAATAAGCCTTACTCTGCCAACTTCAGGTGACCTTTGTAGACCTGTGGACTGCATACTCAGACCAGGGGTCCTGGCATTAGCCAATGGCCAATGTGTAACCAATTGGGACAAGCTAAGAACCACTCTATTTACACCTCAGTCACAATGGCTTCCAGGTTAAAAATGATACCAGAAGGACTCATTACCAGCCACCATTCTTGAATCTCCCCAGAGTATCTACTCAGCTGCCCTGCTATTGGAACCTGACCTTGCTGGATGGGCCTCTGTATGATTGCTCACATAGAAGTAGGGGTAACAGGGTTCACCAATGGCAACTGCCTCATTCAGGATGGACAGGGGTGTGCTGGGGCAGCGGTGGTGTCAAATACCGAGATCACATGTGGAGGACCACACCTGGCAGGAATGTCAGCCCAGGAAGTTGAACTGGCAGCTCTGAAATGTCATTAGACCTGAGAAAAGACAAGACACAGATGGCTGGTGTGCTATTGTTACCTCTCATACCCATGGGGCCATTTGTAAGGAGAGAACCGATCTGATGGGGAAGGACTAACTCCATCCCAGAGAGCAACAAGAAAGCCCAGTGGGTGGCTCCTAGAAATTGGGTTCCTCATGTCCTTGATTGCACCCGACCCAGGAGTCCCCACACTCTCTGATGAGACAAAATATATGATCTGGGCTAAAAACCTGTTGATGTCTCAGTGTTGTAAGAGATGAGGGAGGACAGCTAACTGACTACAAACTAATGTGTGAGAGAAAATGGGTCTACACAGAAAAAAAGAAGAAATCAGAGACTTTCTAGAGTTCAATGGAAATGAATGTGCAACATGCACAATCTCATGGAACACAAAGAAAATGAAAGTGGAGCTAAAGGAAAGTTCACAGCACAAAATGCCTACGTGAAAAAATTGGAGAACTCCCATGCTGGCAATTTAACAGCGTGTTTTAAAGGATACAACAAAAAGAAATGAGGGAGCAAAGATAACGAGGAGGAGACACCAAGAAATTTTCAGGTTGGGGGATGAAATTGATAAAATAGAAAGAGAAAAATTCAGAGAATTAATGAAACATGGAGTTGGTCTTTTGATCCTTTTATTAGACAAGATAAACAAACCCCTATTAAAAGATAAAAGAATATACAAATTAATGAATCTCAAATGAAATGGGGGATTAAATAACAGGTAACGAAGAAATCCAGAGAGTGGTAAAGACATAGTTTAAAAAGGGTGCATTCCACCAACTCGGAAATTCTAAAACAAATAGCTAACTTCCTCAATAGATTCCACATCCCAAAATTAAACTAGAGAAAAACAACTTAAATTGGCATAAACATGAAGGAAAACATAATTCATTAAAAATATGTCCCCAATGTGAGCCCACGTCTATGAGTTTTAGGGTAGTGTCCTACCAGACTTTCAAAGAGGATTTAACAAGAATTCAGTGTATTCAACAATATAGAAACAAAATAAATATTAGTCAATTTATTTTCTGAACCCCTGATTACTCATATATCCAGTCATGAAAGACTGAGTGATAAAAAGAGAAGTACAGACCAATTATCCCTAAAACCACAGATTCAAAAATACTTAAAAGATAAAACACATAAAATAAAATATAAAACACATCAAAAGATCATCCACCATTAACAGTGAGGAAGGCTTCATTCTAGAAACAGTGATGGTTCAACAAAATGGGATTAAAGTGTAAGAAAAATCAAGAATTGATCATCTCATGAGGTAATGTAAAATTCTCTGACAATATTCAACACCACTTCAGGATAAAATTCTCGGAGTTCTGGTGCTTACTGGGGCTGGAACACGGCTCCCTCTATTCCATTATCAGCAGCTTTCCATATTTCAAATATATCACGGCCTAATCTTGGCTTTCCTGGAACTTGCTTAGAGATCTAACTTGGTCTCAAAGATCTGCATGACTCTGTCTCGTGAATGGTGGGTTAAAAAGCATGTAACACCATGCCTTGAACTAAGCCTTTCTGCTTATATTTTAAATTCAGAACCCAGAATCCAAATCTATCTCTTGGCAATTTGACACATAAGTGTATCTTCATGTGTCTACATCAAAACAGTATCCAGGTAATAATAATTCCTAACATGATACAGTTCTCTTTCATACAACTGCAAACCCATATGTTTAGCTGAATGTAATCTTGTCCTCATGTAACCATTCCTTTAATACCATTGAATATCCTTGATCAGAAGATTAAACTTCATTCAACTTCCTGATGATGCCTTGTATTTTGAACGTGTCTTTTTTTTTATTTTTCCTTTCTTAGTTTCTATGCTTGTTAAAAACTTTCAGGCCAAATTCTATGAGGTGATTTTCATGACTTACATTGTCAATACAATTAATGTAAACATATTTACCTTAACCTCAAGGAAACTCTTCAGACGAGGGCAGCAAACTTCTTTGCAAAAGCATAAAAAAAAAAAAAAAAAAATCTCCAGAGTGGAAATAATCCCAAGCACCCATGACTATCATATCCTAATATGATACCCTCCTAACTCCCACTTAATTCATGTTTGTATTCATTATCTTTCTCTCCAGCACACAGAATTTGGAGACTTATCCCTGGTGAAAACACTTTACTACATTGATTACATTAATAAGTTTTCTGTCTGGTGTGTGTTCTTTTATGATACTGGAGATGACTGGGTCTTGCAAAGACTTTACCACATTGATTACATTCATAAGGTTTCTCTCCAGTATGTGTTCTTTTATGACATTGGAGATGACTGGGTCTTGCAAAGGCTTTACCACATTGATTACATTCATAAGGTTTCTCTCCAGTGTGTGTTACTTTATGATATCGGAAAGTACTGTGACATGCAAAGGCTTTCCCACATTGATTGCATACATAAGGTTTCTCTCCAGTATGTATTCTTTTATGATCTTGAAAATTATTGCGCTGTGCAAAGACTTTACCACATTGATCGCATTCATAAAGTTTCTCTCCTGTATTTTTCATTTTATGTCTTTGGAGATGACTGGATCTTGTAAAGGCTTTACCACATTGATTACATTCATAAGGTTTCTCTCCACTGTGTGTTCTTTTATGATATTGGAGATGACTGGATCTTGTAAAGGCTTTACCACGTATATTACACTCATAGGATTTCTCTCTACTATGATTTCTTACATGCCTGCAATGATAATTAGCACATGTGAAATCATTACCACATTCATTACTCTGATCAATCATGCAATCAATATGAATTATGTTTACAATTTCTCTAATGGTAAAGAAGCATCGGATCTTAAGGTTTTAGCACTTTATATGTTCATGTTGTTCTCTCTCATTATGAGTTGTTCAAGACACCGGTGATGGTTATTAGCTGGCTTATTTATAACACCCTCTTTTTATATGATGTATTTTAGCTATCTGAATAAAGTTAGAAAAACTCTGATCTGCATAACACTGATCATATTCATATATTTCCTCTAGTGTGAATTACAACACATGTGACTGGGAACAGGACACACAGAAGAATTTCCAAATTCCTAGTACCCATAAAGATTTTTTACACTATGAGTTTTGGGATATTCCCCGTAAAGCTAAAAAACCCACTAATTGCAAATGTCTTTCATATTCCTAATTTCTTTCAAAGGCAGAATACTACATATCTTCTTGTTTTAGAATAAAATTTTTATGTTGCTTCTCTCCATATCCCTATGCTCACATGATTATTATCCATTGTGACACATGATATACCTAATAAAATAATGATAAATGAAAGGTTTACGCATTGCATTCAAACTGTTTGAATTTTTGTTTCTCATAACATGTGCAATATGGACTAATGTTTCTCCACAACAATATTCTTGATTCTCATAAAATTCTCTTCACCAAGCTGAACCATATTAATACAACAATATGAGTATCACCAAATTTTCTGTGGATGATTTTCTTATTAAAATGTTTTGGATATAAATTTATCACTATTCAATGTGAAGTTTATAAATACTATGAGACACTACATTTTGGCAGGTCCAGAGCATAGCTCTAAAGAAGCTACTTATCAAATGGATACCCAAATCAGGTATCGGACCTTGAGGTACATGGTTTTGTAAGAATATTATAATCATAACTACAGTTAAAGGACTGTTATTTTACACTCTTGTTTTTGCTGGAGATTCCTTAAGATATTAAAATTTCCTCAGAGACAAATTTGTATCAGTTTGCACATGAAAATTACCTTTCATGTCTTCTAATACTTTGAAAATGTTCTTCAAGATGATGGTCTTCCCAATTATAGCCTAAAATACAGTACCAGGAATGAATGATATACTATTGGAAATTAGGAAATAATCAAGGTACTGTGAATTTTCACTGCACCATGAAAGTTACAATGAATTTAGTGAAACTGAATTATTCAGCTCAATCTTCACTATTCACAATTAAAATGATAGATCATCAATAACCAATAAACATTTGTTTCCTTTAGATAATATAAAAGTCTTACCTATAGCGTTTAGGTTCAGGTAGGTTTCCAACATCACATCTTTGTAGAGATTCTTCTGGGAAGGATCCAGCAAATTCCACTCTTCCTCAGTGAAGTTCACATGCACATCATCAAAAGTCACTACATCCTAAATATCCCATACATGTGTACAACACAAAGCATGATACTAACATCAATGTAAAGAAAACAAATGTTTCCTCGAAAACATATTCATATAATTTTGGCAATCCACTTATATTTTAACTCAGAATTTATAATCACTGTGTCATTTTAGAAGGAGCTTGAATTATAAAATTCATGTGTCGTGCTTTTGAACCATTTGAATAACATACAGCCCTGACAGGGAAATGCCAATTGAGAGGGAAATGCACAGGAAACATCCACAATACTGATCAGATATCAGAAAAATTGTATGAACAATTACTAACTACAAGTCTGATGGGTAAACTGGGTGTATTTGCATATGTCCTTAGTCATAGAGGTACAGGCAGGTGTATGTCACACAGTTGGATGCTGGCATGGCCTATGTAATTTGTTCTATGAGACCAAAAGTTATATATTAAGACCCTTAATCCCTTCAAAAATCAACCAAGGAAACAAAAATGATAGAGAACTCACAGTTCTTTACTAAAAGTTCCCACCAAGAACTATACACTCACTTCAGATCCGTACTCATCTTGTACAAGCATGAAGTGCAACAGTTTAAACTATAACATTAATAAAATTTTATTAGAAGGCAATGCATGCTTAAACAGTTACAAATAAACAGATGAAACTATAATAATATAAATTTTGATCATAAATAAGCAATGTAAGGCAGGAGAAAGAGCTCAGCAGTGGAAAGCTATAGCTGGCCTTCCACATTGTGTTTGTCAATTTCTCAGATACACATGGGGACTATCACCTACTAATTATTTCAAGATCAAGAATCCTGAGACCATCTTATGACAAGTGTAAAGAAGAAACATATGATATACATATTCCTATACATAGGCAAAATATTATTTATTCAAACATTTCAGAACAGTCACACGTGTGTGGAAGAACATCACACACCTGGAATCCAAGGACTCTGAAGACTCTGGTAGTATTGATGTAATGAACACATATCAACTTGAGAAATAGAATATAACCTATATAATTGGCCAAATTTCAAAGTGAAACATGAGGATTAAAAGTTGCACAAAAATATATACTTATTGTGCAAAAACATGTCAGGTGGCTTATGTGGTCCCTATGTCGACTATGAGGACAGGAATGATTTCACAGAGAGAATTTGTGTTGAAAAACTAAACCAAAGGAATAAAATTAAAATATTAAGCCCCCAGGCTTGCAAAATAACTTAGCATTAATAGCAAATATGGCTAAAGCATCTTATG
Organism: Apodemus sylvaticus; assembly: GCF_947179515.1. Lineage (NCBI taxonomy): Eukaryota > Metazoa > Chordata > Mammalia > Rodentia > Muridae > Apodemus > Apodemus sylvaticus. Next base: position 1,265,863 of record NC_067493.1, on the reverse strand, counting down.
TGATTCAGGGACAGAGTTTAAATATTGACTGTATGGGAGCATGAGAAGAAAGCTGAAGGATCAGTTTCAACTACGGCACAGTAGACACACAGAACAAAATGTTTTCTGCCTAATAGAAAGTCAGGAACACACCTAGAGCACAGAATGATTGAATGCCCAATGAAAACTCGTCCAGCTAGAGACACATCTTATGGGCAATCTCCAATCCTTAACATTATTATGAATACATTGTTATGCTCCCAGACAGGAGACTTTCATAAGTGTCCAATGAAAGGCTTCACCCAGCAGCTGACTGAAATAGATACAGAGAACCAAAGTGAACAAGGGATGGACCTTGTAGATGTTTAAGGAAGAGTTGGGGAAGGATTGAAGGCCTTGAAGATGGTAGGAACTCCACAGGTAGTCTGGCAGACTCAACTAACCTATAACCGTGGGGACACTGAGAGACTGAGCCATCAACCAAATAGCAGACACAGGCTGGACTAAGGCCCCTGGCACATAAGTAGCAGAAGTTCAGGTTAATCTTCATGAGGGTCCTCCAACAACTGGAACAGGCAGTGTCCCTAGCTGCTGCCTATCTTTGGTATCTGTTCTTTTAACTGTACTCCAATGTCTGGCCTCATTGGGAGAGGATGCATTTAACCCAGCAGACAATTGAAGCCCCACGTTTTGGGGATACTCAGGGGACCCAATGAACTGCATTCTGAACCTGGATGCTATAGGCTCATATTCATCCTGTGATGAAAATGCATTCAGTCTACAGTGATCCTAATAGTCTGCAGGAGCTCCTACACAGTTCAAATGTCTAAAGTGTCTTCTGACACTCAAGACAATATCTAGAAAGTTGAATCTTTTAAAATCAGAAAGCAAGTCCTATCTTTCCAATATAAAAATGGTACCGAATAAACCCTTCCTCTTCCGGTAGACAGGAGTGTACACTCCTTTTTCAACCACATGCCATGCCTGCCAGGAGAAAAGTTAGGTTTTCCATAACATTCACCACACTATTTATTATCCCACATGCAATTTACACAGCTCTACCTAACACTGTACAAAAACCAGAGACAGCATAACCTCTCTCCTGACTAAGTCTCCTGGGGGATTGTTAAGATCATAATTTCCTGCCTGAGACTTCTGCCAGCTTTCAACATAAGCAAGCATTCCCTCTTGAACATCCCCACCAAACAGGTCAGTAAAATGGGAAAAACACAGTCAACATTCTCTGAAAATACAGACAGCAAACAATACCTTGGGAATAAAATTACCACCTAAACAAGACAAACCCAGAGACAAGTATCTAGACATATTGCCACAAACCCAGATACTTAGATATTAGCATAGGAATATAATTCACATAAGCCAGGAAAATATGTCAACAAGAAATACAAGGTCACAGCAGGTCCTCAAAAATTAAAACGTGCAAGAGTTCTGATACAAAAGAAGTTGTTTTGTGGAAAGGAGAGGAGTGAGAACCTGGGGAAGGGATAGGGGTGCACAAGAGGACCTGTGGACTGGAACACATATAGAGATCAGAGATCCTGGGATGAGAACAGGGAAAGCCTATAGCGGGGGCCTGTGTAGAGAACAGAAACAGGGAACAAATATAGAGAGCAGCTGAAGCTAGTGCTCCATGTATATAAAGCACACGTAACAACAGCAGCAGCTGATGGAGGCAGGTAATGACTTAAGCAGGAGCACAGTCCCTGAGAGCAGGCCATTGAAATTGCCTGCACGTTGACAACTACAGAGGCAAGGTTTACACCCCAAACAAGAAAATAAGATAAATAGAATAAATGGACTTATTTGTCAAAAAATAATTTGTGTATAAAATTTTACTGGCACTAAATAACAAGGAACACCGCAATGTATCAAAAGCAAAGACTTCAATTGACTGTAATAAAAGAATATCAGTTCAAAGGTCAAGAAAATAGTTTTAATGAAATTTTACATGAATAATTTCTAAACTAAAGATAAAGATTCCTATTAATGTACATGAAGCATCCAAAATACCAAATAGATTGAAACAAAAAAAGTTCCCTTGCTACAAAATATCCAAAACATTATACATGTAAGGAAATATGAAATCTGCAATAAAAATAAAACAAAAACAAATCATAGGTTAAAATAGACCTATTATTTTCATACCTGCCCTCTCAATGTGTAGTGTAAAACACAAAATGTTTTGGACATATCCTTCAGAATCAAGAAAAGCATCCATGATGCTTCTACAAGCAAACCAATGGTACAAATGATTTGGAAATATTCAGCCTTGATAGTAATGATATTCAGAGGTCACCATCTTATTTAGCAAGTAAGAAGCATCACTAGAAACCTCACAGGTAGTCACATCTAGCTGATGTTTCCCATCCAACCACTGATAGGAGCCTGCACCTCAGCACCCTCTGATCAGCCACCCGTTCCTCCCCTTTGTGGGAAGATATACTGTGCTTACCATGTTCAGATTTCAGGGCTTCCCCGAGGTCCCCTCACAGCACAACACAAAACAGCAGAGCTCAGATCAGGAAACAGTGAACTATCCTGGTCTGCAAAGCTACAGGGAACTTGAAGAAAGGTACCTGGAAGATCCCGCCTCTTTTTTTGAATGGCAGGTCTGGCTTGAGTTCTGGATTGGCCAGTAAGCCTTACCACTCCTTACAGTTAAATTGTGCCTCTAGTCCAGGGTGAAATTTTTTTACAGATCTTAGGAGTGGATTGCACTCTCTTAGCATTTGTGCCCTGCCTTGCAAGAGGACTTTCACACCAAGCAGCCCTAAGGAAGGACCCCACTATTCCACCTCAGGCGATTCAGCTGCCTGCTACTCTCCTTGTTATCAATGACCCTGCACTTGACAGGGCCTAAATTCAGACCTTGCTTGAGCTTTCCTCAGAGCACTTGCCTTCCCCTTCATGTAATCAAGGTTAATAAGTTGCATAGCCCATTCCTCAGGAGCACTGAAGATATCAATCTGATTCACAAGGGTAAGGGTGGCCAGGCTATTAACTTAAGTAATGACTTTAGGAAACAAGAGTTTTCTTTTCTGGCTTCATGCTGGGCTCAGGGAAATTGCAGCTCCCTTTCACTGGAAGATAAGTCCTTGATTTTGAAGTTTCCCTTGGCTTTGGCAGACAGCCATTATTAGAAGAAGAGGGCAGCTGTCTCTGAGACATTATAATAAATCTTTCTACATACACAGAAAAATTCACCCTCTCTATGAGATATTTTGTTCTAGAGAATCTGTGCTAACACAACTGTGGGTTTTTTCTCCACCGTGCCATGGAGAAAGATGTGCTGACTATAAGTAGGGTTCCACACTGTTTGTCATCTGTTTCCTGGTTTTCTCCTGGGTTTTATTCATATGAATAATATAGTAGAAGGGAATTGTATGAAGCCACATAGCAAACACATGTTTCCTAAAATCCCTCTTTAATGTTAGGAGCCTTGACTCTTAACTGGGCTTCTTCTTCTGATGAGCCAGCTTTATACCTCCAGTGCAAGTCAAGTAACAGGTTATCCCCCTAGATATCAGAAATAAGAAGGGAAAATGCTGTGCGGAATTCTCAAACAAGCTATGAAGTCAGGTCCTGATGAGTGCAGGATCACTGCCCATAAAGGCGAAGAGAAAGCAGCTGAACAACCCCTCACAGCCTCAGTTGCAATGATGTGTCCTCCTCCAGGGCTGGGCGGGAGTGCAGATGGATGACATTCTTGGAGGACAGGCACAAATGCTATGGGAATGCAAACCTGACCTGAGATATAAGAAAGGTCTAGCACAGGACTGGAAGCACACTCTAACCTTGAGGACAGGTAAAACTCACTGGCCAATCAAGGATACCAGGCAGACCTGCCAATCAGACTGAGAGGGAAGTTCTTCCTGGTGCCTTGTTGAAGTTTCTTTTAGCTTAACCAGCTTGAATGACTCTCTGTGTCCTGCTTTGAATGATGTTCTTGGCTGCTGTGTGGTGACCTCAAGAAAGTTCGATTTTTGACACATGATGAGCACAGGGTCTATCTCCATGAAGAGGAGAAAGTGGGTGAGCACTGGAGCTGGGGTGGTGGGTCCTCCCTGGCGCTGGATGGGAATAATCAGTGACATGTAGCCAGATGTGGCCATCTTTGAGGTCCCTTGTGGTGCTCCTCATTTGTTACTTCAGGTGGTGACCTCTGAATAACTTCACTACCAGGGCTGAATCTGCTCAAAACATTTGGTCCAGGAGCTTGCTTGTAGAAATGTCATGGGCAGGATGCCAAACATGGACAGCCCTAGTATCTTTTGATTCTTATACAAGTCCTGCCCTCAGCATTTACCACTTATGTGTAAGATCCACCTGCAGTTAATTTTTTAGAGCTGTTAAAAGGCATCATATGTATTGGGGAGCACTGCCATATTAACCTGTGATGCAGAAGAGTAGAATTAATAATATAAAGGACTTAACAAGCTTAGGAAATAGTGACAGTAAGTAGCATTTATTTGATAGAGGACTTCCTCAGAAACACCCCACAGATGAGTAGGGTGCTAAGCAGTCTGGCTAGAGGCTAGGATGCTAGGATCCATGTATTTGTTCACCAGGTTTGTCTAGATATATGGCTGCAAACCATAACAGGTGAGGCAACTGTAATATACAACACAAATGTCCATTTCCTTGGCACATGCTCATAGCAAAAATCAGGACTGTAATAAGCATTTCCATGAATCATTACAGCATCATAACCAAAATTAAGGCCTGGTGTGCCTCAAATGCCCATTTTCTAATTGAGAAAAGCATAGTTCTTCCTCAGTGGAAAGACTACACTAGCTGACAGCCATTTGAGAGGGAAAAACACCTATGCACTTGCAGTCAGGAGCTGAGCACGACTGTCTTCTGAAAGGCTCTAACAACAACTGAGACCGATGAAAATACTTACAGCCAATCATTGGACTCAGGTCAGAGTCAGGGGAAGACTTAGGGGAAGGAATGAAGAGGCTCTGAGAGATGCCAATCCCTTAAGAACACCAACAGTGTCCAGTAACCCAGATCCCCGGGAGCTCAGAGACTAAGCAATCCACCACAGAGCATGTATGGACGGGTGCATGGCCGCAGGTACATATGTAGCAAAGGACCGCATTGTGTGTACTCAGTGGGAGACTATAACCTAATCCTGCAGAGACTTGATGCCATCAAGGAGAACGGCAGATGTGAGGTGGTTCTGGGTGCATGGATAGCAGGAGTGGAGGTGGGGTGATGGAACACCCTCTCAGAGTAAAAGGGGAGGGGGATGGGGTAAAGAATGCTGGGAGGTGCAACAGGAGAGTTGGGCGACATTTGTAATGTAAGTAAAAAAACACAATTGAGAGGGTGTTTGGAGAGAGACAGAGAGAGAGAGAGAGAGAGAGAGAGAGAGAGAGAGAGAGAGAGAGAGAGAGAGAGAGAGAGAGAGAGAGAGAGACTATTGTATGGAGGGCTAGCCTTATCCAGCATGTCTCTCCATAAGGTCCTCATGTATGTAGACTGAGATAGCTCTTCTCAAACCCAGGAACATGCTTGGCAGAGACAATAACAGGCTGGGTCCTGGGCCTTGGGAGCTTCCCCCTGACTCTTCCTCCTCCCATACCTCCTCCCCCATCTCCAAGAGGATATCCACACATCCCAACTCCCAGACCTTCCCAATCCCTGGGGACTAACGTCTCTCAGCGGCTTAGATGTGCCTTCTCCCACTGAGGCCAAACCAGGCCGTCCTATGCCATATATGTGAGAGCCTCATATCAGGTGGTTTATGCTGCGTGGTTAGTGGCATAGTGTGTGAGAGATCTTGGTTGTCTGGGGTAGTTGAGATTGTTGGTCTTCCTAAGGGTCACCCTATCCGTCAGACTATTCCTGCTATTCCATAATTCAACCACTGAGTTCCACAGCTTCTACACATTGTTTGATATAATATTTTGTACTTGAGAGCAGAAGAAATTTTCTGCCTCAGACTATGGCTAATATATTGAAGAATAGGTGAAAAAACAGGGAGTACTCTGTCATCTATGTGCCCCTAATGGAAATAAGAAACTTTTATCTGATTTCATCTATGCAGATTATTAAGTTAATTTGTTTGTTTGATTTGATACATGGTTTCTATTTGTAGCTATGTCTGTTCTGTTACTCACTTTCTATACAAGGTCATAGATACAACTCTCTTATCAAATTTTCTTGGAAGATACCAGGGGAGAAATATCCACAAAAGCAATATGATGAATAAATTTGTAATACGGATTTAAGAATTTTATTTCTTCCAGAGTAAACAAAACAAGGGAATGGGTAAAGATTTTATGAAGAATGCGCAGAAGATTGGCAGATATGATACTTCTAGTCATCAGTAGAGGTGCCAGTGAGAGTGATTTCAAAACTAGATACATGCACTCTAATCCAATAATTGATAGATATATGTCAACATTTGACAGAATTCCTGAATTATTTATTCAAAAATATGATCTCTCCCTGATCTTTTGGATAGAATTTCTGTCTGGTCTTATTAAAATGATGTAGATCATGGGCACAAAGATGCATCCAAGCATCCCTGCACTGGATGCCAAGATGGAGAAGATCTCCACAGCAACCATGACTTTGCCCTTGGTGCTATGGTAGACAGGGAGGAAAGTGACCCAGACACTGCAGAACACCAGCAGGCTGAAGGTCAAGTACTTGGCTTCATTGAATGTGTCAGGCAGATTCCTTGAAAAGAAAGCCACAGTGAAGCTTCCAAGGGCCAGGCAGGCCAAGTATCCCAGGACACAGTAGAATGCATAGCTGAGCCCTTGTTGCACACAATGATGATGTGGCCATGCTCAGAATGTTCATCAATATCAACAAAGGGAGGGAGAAATTGCTAGTCATATTGCACACAGTATACATTGGAATAGGGGACATATGGGGATAATGTAGTTGGATGTTCCAGATACTAGGAAGTTTCTCATTCATCTTCCTGGGTCTGTGATTTTGAAAGTCAGAATCACAGTGAGTATTTTGGCCAGAACTGTGGAAACAACCACAGTGAATACAATTCCAAATATGATTTGCTGCAAGATACAGGTCGCTCTGTTAGGATGGCCAGTGAAGAAAAAGGAGCACAGAAAAGAGAACATAAGTGACACGAATAATAGGTAGCTGCGGATTCTGTTATTGGCCTTCACAATAGGAGTGTCATGGTGCTTGACAAAGACACAGAGTACCACAGCTGTGAATGAAGAGAAACAGAAGGCTATTAAGGCAAGAGCCATACTGAAGTGGTCTTCATAGCTTGGAAACATCACACCTTTGTGAATGCATTTGTTGTGTTCTGTGTTGGCATACTGTTATTTTGTCCTATCCCAATGTCCCACTGTCCCATCACAGTGTCCCACTGTCCCATCACAATGCCCCACTGTCCCATCAAATGTCCCACTCTCTGATCATAGTGCCCCACTATCCCATCACAATTCGCCACTGTCCCATCACAGTGCCCCACTGTCCCATCACAGTGCCACACTATCCCATCACAATGCCCCACTGTCCCATCACAATGACCCACTGTCCCATCACAGTGCCCCATTGATCAATCACAGTGACCCACTGTTCCATCACAATGCCCCATTATCCCATCACAGTGCCCCATTGTCCCATCACAATGCCCCATTGTCCCATCACAATGAAACATTGTCACATCACAATGCTCCACTGTCCCATCACAATGACCCACTGTCCCATCACAGTGCCCCACTGTCCCATCACAATTCCCCACTGTCCCATCACAATTCCCCACTGTCCCATCACAATGACACTGTCACATCACAATGCCCCATTGTCCCAACACAATGCCCCATTGTCTCATCGAAATGACACACTGTCACATCACAATGCCCCATTGTCCCATCACAATGCTCCATTGTCTCATCATCGTGCCCCACTCAACCATCACAATGCCCCATTGCCCCATCACAATGCCCCATTATCCCATCACAGTGCCCCATTGTCCCATCACAATACCCTACTGTCCCATCACAATGACACTGTCACATCACAATGCCCCATTGTCCCATCACAATGCCCCATTGTCCCATCACAATGTCCCACTCTCTGATCATAGTGCCCCACTATCCCATCACAGTGCTCCATTGTCCCTTCACAATGCCCCACTGTCCCATCACAATGACACCTTGTCACATCACAATGGCCCATTGTCCCATCACAATGCCCTACTCTCCCATCACAATACCCCACTGACACATCACAGTGCCCCACTCCCCAAACACATTGCCCCACTGTCCCATCACAACACTTTTAAAGTCAGGGTTCTTCTGATTCACAGAACACATGGGTGGTCTGTATATATTTAGGGAGTTTCTTGAGGATTCACAGTCTGCAGTCCAACTCCCCAACCATGGTCAGCAGTAGCTCGAGATGCATGTCCAAGGATCTAACAGTCGCTCAGTCCCATGAGGCAAGCAGGCAGAGAAGAGTGTCTGCCTCCTTCCAATGTCCTTATGTAGGTCTTCAGGAGAGGGTGGGGCCCAGATTTAAGGCTGTCAGTCTCCAGCAGGGGGCGTGGCCCAGATTAAAGGCTTCTCAGTCTCCAGCAGGGGGCGTGGCCCAGATTAAAGCCATGTGCTACTGTGACTTTAATTCTAAATGATCTTAAACTCGGAGATCTCCTTGTCTTAATCTTCTGGAATTCACAGACTCCATGCTTCAAAACCTCGCCAAGATCCAGGTCAGAAACTAGTATCACTGAGCCTCCAGATTAGGATCACAGGTGAGTGAATTCTGGATAAATTCTGAGATTGTAATTAGGATTCTTAACATTCAGGGCAAAAATTGTCTTTTCAATGAAAATATAAAATTTACAAATATATGTTTACATAGGACTTAGCAGCTATATCTTTCCCATGCAAGGAAGGACTCTAGAGACCAGGCTAGACATCACTGTCCATGCTCAGACTTGGTGGTCATTATCTCTCTCCAGGAAACACTCATCTCCTGGAAAACAGGGCATGTGAACTGCATAGAGTAATGGGGTGTTGTTAGATTTGAGACATTTAGACCACACTTGGAGGCAGTCATATGTGATATACTGCTGTTAATTCAGTTATAGAATATTTTGGAAATGTCTGAGGGACAGATGAGAGCTGTTTAGGAAATGGAGAATTTGGACATCTGTTGACAAATTTGGATACACAACTGTTGGGAAGTTTCTGGTTTAATGGGTTTCTCACAGCCTGTTTGACAGAGTAGGGAATACAGAGAATACACTGTAACCTTTGTTTTCATCTCTCAGTCAGAGTGTCACCTTTCTTGGCAACTTGGAATCTTGGCTGGGTAACAAATCCAAGTGAGGATTGTGATGTCTCCAGAGTCCTAATAGGCACACTAACTTTTGTGCTTCTTTCTTTGTAGTGGGAGTGGCCAAGTACAATGACTTATCTTCCACCTTGTAATTAATGTTTCTGTGTACCCTACACCACTAGATTCCTAAGCATTTTACTGAACTAGAAGACTACTCAATTTTAGGAGGATTTATTTTCAGTCCTCTGATGCCCTTATGGGTTAACAATGAGTTCAAATTAATTGACACCTTGTGCTCTCTCGGTAATTTCTACATAATGTGCACTTTATATCATTAATATGTTATTTATCGGAAGACACAGATGATCAAGATCCCTTCTGCCTTATTTATGACACAGGACTGCAAACATAATATATCCTCAATGCAAAACTGTCCCTGCCTGGAAGAGCACAGAGAGGGTTTGGACTCTGCCCCACTGCAAACTTTCCAGAGCGGGAAGCCCGCGTCATGCCCGGCCTCTCCAAACTTACAGACTGCTTCTGTGGAGACGACAGGAGGATAGCGCCATGTGACTTGAGAGCTCACAGACACCCACAGCATGGAGCACTATCTTCATCCGGATGCGCATGCGAATGCGGTCCTGTTCCACAATTCCAGGCCCGGCCACTCAGAGCCAGGGAAGCTCAGCAATCCCAGGAGTCGCTAAATGCGCGTGCTCACCTCCTTCCCGCCTCTGCCATACCTCTGACCAACATGCACATTCAAACTCCCAGCCCATTTTCATTCATAAAAATTAAAGACAGGAAATGACAATATTCCAGGAGGCTGGATGCAGGGCGGGGCTGCAGTGACGTCAGGGGTGGTGCCAGTGGTTGCTGGGTGACAGACAGGGACGCCAACATGGCGCCTGCCAGGGGCTGAGATGCACTGTAACTGGGAGGGGGCGGGGCTCAGGTGATGTCAGGGGTCGCGGCCAGCGGTTGCTGGGTGACAGTCAGGGAATTCAACATGGCTCCCGCCCTGGGCTGAGATAGATGGGCAAAGGGCGGGGTTGGCGTGACTTCAGGTGCAGGGCCAGCAGTCTCTGAGTGACTGACAGTGATGCCAATGTGACATTTTCACTGAATTTGAAGAAATATATAAATATGTGTATTAAAATTGAAGAATTTGATGTAAAATAATACACATGAAAGTGTACACATAGATAATACATCAAAACTGCCTGAAAAACCATGTAAAAAAATTCTAAACAAATTGATGGCTTTCATGGAAAATACTTCTTATAAAATTGAAGAAATATACAGAAAATTTATTTAAAATTAAGATTTGGCATTGAAAATAAATAAACATAAAAAGTTGACAAAGAAAACTAAATGTGTAGGCAAACTCACTTTTAGGAAAAAATTGAAAAATAAAGTATTAAAATTGAAGAATCTGTTGGAAAATAATAATGGTAAAAGATAAATCATCTTTACTAAATCAAGCACTTACAAACATTTTCTTATTAAATTGATAATTTTCATGGAAAATATTTCTGATAAAATTGAAGCAGTGCATAGAAAAGTAGTGTTAAATTGAAGATTTTTCATGGGAAAATTATTCAGATAGTATTGTGTACATAAAAACATCTCTAAATAATTGAAAAATTAAATAGAAATATTTTCTGATAAAATTAAAGTTTCTCTTAACTAATATTCAAGTAATATTGAAGAAATATATACAAATATGTGTTAAAATTGAAGAATTAGCTGGAAAATAATGATAGTAAAATGGTAAACATAGAAAAAATACATATACTATACAATATACTATATAATATATACAAGATTACTCAGATCTGACACTCTGACCGAAGAGAACAAAACAGAATAATCTTCTTTTCCTGATCCCTGTCCGCAGGCATCATCTCCAAGCAAGACCGTCCTGAGAACGTCCCTCCCGTCCTGAATCTCCACATGCTGAAGGTGACCCAGGAGCTGCCTTCTAACAAGTTCATGCGGCCAAAGCCTAGGAAGAAAGTGGACATCTCAAGTCTTCCGCTGCCAACGTGATGGGCTGGCTCTTCTCTCCATCCTGACCCAGGTCTCCACAGCTAACACATTTGGAAATAAAGCACAGCACTTTCCCATTGTTCTGACACTGACAAATCTCAGTGGCTGAGACCTCTGGCTTTTGAAAGGGAGGTGATCAACATTTGTGTCACAGGAGAGTCTCCCGGGATGGGCCCCTCAGCTTCTGTTCAGTAGAGGAAAAGCATTAACAGGAAGAAAAAGCCTGTTCCCCATGACATACACAATCCCTTGTCTGAACAGTCTAGTGAATCCTAGAGAGCTCTGGGCATCCTCTGTGATATCACCAGTGTTGTCACAACACCCACTGCTCTCACGGCTTTCAATTAGTCCCTAGAGAGTTCATCCATATTTATGTCTGCAAGATGGAGGAGGAGTCTGCTTGAGAGTGAGAATGGGGAGCTTAGAGAAATGAGAGAGAGGCCAAAGGAAGCTGGATTTCCATCTCACTGTTAATCAGCGAGGAAGATGTGGTCCTGGGAAAGGCACAGTGATTCACAGAACAGTGATGTGAAAAATCCTGAGGTAGACAAACTTGAGCATGGCTTCCCAGTAGTTGGTAACAGGAAATGCTGACACAGTGAATTTAATGAACTTTCCTGATTATAATTCCTGAAAGGTGAGGATTCTAGTACATTAATTTGTCCACACCAAAGACACAAACTGGTTAGTCCAAAACTATTACATTGTGAATTTTTATAATTTCCACTTACTGACCATGGATGTGTAACCAGGGGTCAAGAGCAGTCCATAAAATTTTTGAGAGGAAATGTTTCCCAATTTATATAAGTTCAATGCTTTACCTCCAGTTTGCTTTTATAAGTACAGAAGCTATGAGATTATAGTAACTCAGAGCCAAATATTCTTATGAGACCTTACATTCTCAGTCCTCCTCTGACAACCTTAGTCCTGAGAATGATCCCCTGACCTTACTGATTCAGCAGTTTGGGTGTCAGACACATCTCTAATGCAGCCAAACTACTGTAAGAATCAGAAGCCAGGTATTTTTCCAACTCTGGTTTGCTTTAGTCTTTCTGTTGGATGAATTGTTCAGTTTTTGATAATGGTTTGCCATATGCAACTATTTAATCCACTGTTATGAGCCTAGAATCCACGATAGGGCATCTGATTATGAACACTGCATATGGATGCTTGGGGACGCTGCCATATTTTCTGGTTTCTGTAGCTTCATATTTGGGGCTCTGAAGCCAAGTAGCACCCTGTGCAGTTACTAACAATCACGGAGAGGCCATTTTTGATGTCATCAAAAGCATGTGTTTGGAGGCAGCCAAAATGCCTTTCTGCTTAGATACCCAAATCTCTACAGAATGATGGGAGAGCTGAGATCCACAGAGCAGGCATTTCAAGCCTGTGCCAAAGTCTTTTCTGTATCACTGAATTCCAGATGTGCTCTTTTTCTCTTTGGTCCTCAGCCTGGTCTGTGTTTTCTCTATGCCTTCCCACTTTGCAAGTTTACTTGTGCTTCTCTAGCTACAGAGGCTGGGGTTAGCCACAAATATCCTCCCCCAAACAATGGTTATCAAGAAGTAGGAAAATAAAGTGGAGAATCTGACCACTCACCTGATATCCAGTGAGAGAATGAGCTCCAAGATTGCCTGGTATTTATCACTGATAAATGGACTGAAAAATTAGATTACAGCTGTTCATTGTTTCAAATCTCATGGTGTCATTCTTGCGTCTGCAAGGCCCTGCTCATATTACATTTTTCCATGAAACCCTCTCTGTGGTCGCTATTCTTTGTTGTCAACTTGATTAAATCTCCAATTAACAAAAAATCCAAAACTTGAGGACACACCTTCATGGGATTTTTTTTTTTTTTTTTTTTTTTTTTTTTAGTATGTAGAAAGTAAACAGTGACTTTGAAGTTGGAAGACTGGAATTTAACACAGATATTTTTGAGATTGAAAGACACAGGTCTTTAATTTAAATATGGAGCAAAAAACACACAGAATTTTGTGATCATTGTTGTTACCATGAAACAGGGTTTCTTTGTAAGACTACTGGCTTTCCTGAAACCCAATTTGTAGACCAGGCTACTCACAGATTTCCACCCGCCTGATTCACTACCACAGTACTTGGGTTAAAGGCATGTTTCACCACACCCAGCAGTAGACACTCAGCTTTAATCCAGAGATTGAATCTGGAACACACACCTTTAATTTGGTCCACACCTTCATCCTGAAGTCTACATAAGAACACAGAGGAAGAAAGATTTCACATTGCCTGCTTGCTCTCTCCTAGATAGCAAGTCTTATTACTTCACCGGCTTAGAGCTTGCATGTCTGCTATTCCATCTTCTAATGAAGACCAGCGGAGACTTCTAGCCTCAGGAACTGAGAACTTCTGGACTCTTGGACTTTCCTTCCTATCCAGCTGTTGTGGAATAAGGCAGACTGTGTCCTGTAAGTCATTCTAATATATCCCCTTTCAGGAACGATAGAGTGATTGAGAGATCATTCTATGTGACCTTTTATTCTTTAAAGTAGGCTCCTCAAGTAGATTTTCTGGCCCATGAGAACTTTACCCTATGCCTGTCTCCTGAGTCGCCTATAATGCTTAAGTCTAGACAATTGCATCCAGAGTAATAGGATCTTAATTTGGGAAGCTTCACTCCTTTTTTCCTGCTTTTTTGTCTTTTGAGCCTAGGTCAGAGGACTAAATAGTGTTTTCAGGCAGTTTTAGGAAACCTGGTTCTCATGTGTGCTGGGCCGTAAGATAACCACCACATAGGAAATAACCCTGAGAATTTTGAGAAACCCCTCTGCTGTGTCAAAGTGGATGACAACTCTTCTGAGAGTGTAGACATTGAACACTCCCCAGAGATACTTAGAATACTTAGATACTTAGATGCTTAGAGGACCTGAAAAAAAAATGAAATTGGGTCTGGATCACATTTCTTGTATATTGGCACATGGGTGCCAGGGGTTTCACTCAGGGTTTTATCCACACCTTCCGGAAATGCGTTTACAAAGGATCTCACTACAGCCTCCCTGGCAAAGTCTGGTTCCATTTGAAGAGTAAAACGCATACAAACAAAATCAACCATGTTGTTTACAATCAAGGTCTGGTTTAGCCTTAGCCTGCTGACAACACAGCATCACATCTCCTGCACATTCACACTTGGATACCAAGCATTTTGTTCAGTGTTTTCATGCATGGGGTCCACATCTTGGGTTTGCACAGAATCCCACTGCAGCCTACCTTGCAGGGTCTGATCTAATTGGCAAAATGATAGCACGTAGAAACAAAATCACCTGTGAGGTTTGAAATTATACGGAATTTTAGCTTGGAGTTTTTGACAGCCTAGTGGAATTTAGCTAGGCTGCAAGTCTCAAGTTGAAGTAGTTACTGGCTTGTAGCTCACAGCCAAGAAACATTCAACCTTCTGGCCAGACTCATTTCTTGTCCAGGCTTCTTCTCTGGTGAGAAGAATGGAGACCACAGAGTGTATTTCTCTGTGTAACCATGGCTGTTCTGAAAATTGCTTTCACTTGATTACATCACGAATTATGCAAAATCCAAAACTTAAGGACACAACTTCAAGGGATTTGTTGTTTAATTTGTAGAAGGTAATCAGGTTCTTTGAAGTAGGAACACTCCAACTCAATGCAGATCTCTTTGAGCTTGAAAGACTCAGGCCTTTAATCTGGATATGGAGCAAGAAAGCCACATAACTGTGTCATTGCTATTGTTATTGTTTCTATGAGCCAGGGTTTGTCTGCAATACCACTGGCTGTATAGGAACCCACTTTTTAGACCAGGGTATTCACAGAGATCCAGCTGTATGATTCACTCCCACAGTGCTTGGATTAAAGGCATGAGTCACCACACCCAGCAGAAGACACTCACGTTTAATCCAGAGATTGAATCTGGAAAACACACCTTTAATTGAGGCCATAACCTTCATCTTGAGGCCTACATAAGAACACAGAGGAAGCAAGTTTTCACATTGTACACTTGCTCTCTCCTAGCTAGAAAGTCTTATTACTTAGCTGGCATTAGAGCTTGCTTCTCCGTGATTCCAGCTATTATTGAAGAGGAGCTGAGACATCCAGCCTCAGGGACTGAGATCTTCTGGATTCTTGGACTTTGCTTCCTATCCAGCTTTTGTGTGATAAGGCCAACTGCATCCTGTAAGTCATTCTAATATATCCCATTTCAGGAAAGGGAGCGGGAGTGAGAGGTCATTCTATTTGATCTTTTATTCTCTAAACCAAGCACCCAAAATTGATCTGCTGGCCGTTTAACCCTTTCCATATTGCCCGTCTATTCAGCCTCACACACACACACACATACACACATACACACACACACACATACACACACATGGCAAACATTTAGTAAAAGCTACAAATCTATGAAAATTTATTCAAATTCGAGAATTCATGCAAATTCATTAATTTATCCTGGGCTCAGGGCAGCGAGAGACGCCCACTACTCTGGTTCTTTTCTTATGGGTGTGCACCGCTTCCTGGTTCTTTCTCATGTCTGCCTGATAAAGAAAAAGTTGGACTTGTGTTTGGGGAGTCACAGAGAGGTCTTTCTCACGAGTGCCACTTTCTGGTTGTTTCTTGTGTCTGTATTAGAGAGGGAAGGTTTTGTTTGTGTTTTTGTGTATTGTGTTTGTGTTTCTCAGAATAAGACGACTTTAAAAATGTGAGTTTAAGGGGTAACCTAGACTAGTGATTTTGATGAAGTGACTTGATGAAGTGACTTTGACTTGATGGACATATTAATGTGAGGCAGTCTATGTCTACCATATTTTCCAGGTTCCCTTCACCACAGAAGAGGCAATGGAGCTGATTCCTGTTCTCCCCCAGGGATTCACCCCCCAATCTGCTTGCTGTCCCCTAACTCACACAGACTGGGATTGCAGCACCATTGAAGGTAAGAGGAGGCCTTTGTCCACCGTCCATCTCTGCTGGTAGGTCTCAAGGTGGCCACAAGATGGCTCACAAATTTGGCCAGAGTGTATAAGGCAGAGAGAACATGAATCCCTGTAGCTTTTTTAGACAAAGTCATAGGGACATTTCTGAAAACAAATGCCCATGGATGCCAAATCACCAAAAGCAAAGGCAGCAGTGGCTTCAACTTTTGTCAATCAGGGAACACCAGCTATGAAGACAAAGCCCCAGAGGGTGGAGTAGTTAGGAAAGAGTTGTCTAAGAGATTTAAGGACAGTGGCAAAGAGAGTGTTTAATGGAGGACAGACTGCAGAGGAGACACAGATGGGAGGACAGAAGCAACAGACTGGAGACCTGGGAAAGATCCTGTTGTCAGCCAAGGGCAAATGAGAAGATCATAAGTGATGCCTAAAAAGGAGATAAGGAGGCCTTGAGAATCAAAAGTGCCCACACCACAAGACCAGGGTTACCCTAAAAGTAAAATGGAAACCCACCCACTTTTGTTGATAAAGTTCAACATTATGTCTTACTAAAACCTACAGATAGAGTCTCTTCATCAGTTTATAAATGAATTATCAGTGGCAACAGAATTAAAATAAAAATGTAGGACTTCTTATTTGCCTTAAAAATTTCAGATTATTTAAGACACTGCTGAAAAGGGCCTTACTCTACCAACTTTAGGTGACCTTTGTAGACCTGGGGAATTCATACTCAGACCAGGGCTCCTGTCATAAGCCAATGGAAGATGTGACACCAATTAATCAATCAATCAACCTATAGTCAGTCACGAACCTGCAGTTCACAATCAATCAGCAATCAATCGAGTCAGTTTTTGGTCCAGCGAAGACCAAAGTAATTGAGTAATTGTCAGTTGTTAAATTATATTGATTTCTGATAAATTATCAATTGATTCATCATGTGTTAAATATTGATCATTGATTAATATTCAATCAATTGGTTACTATTTATTGATCATTGATTGCTTGACTGATTGGCAGCTCATTACTGGCTGGTCATTGACTGCCTGTCTGTTATTGATCACCACTCAGGTGACTGATTGGCAGCTGGACATTTGAGTGGCCCCTGACTGAATACTGATCGATGGATGATCGGTTACTGATTGATTTGTGTTCATTTCCAATTACTGATCTCTTATGGATGACCAATTGACCTCTTGGTTAAAGATGATGGCACAACGTCTCATTGCCAGCCTCTCTCCTTGAATGCCCCCAGGATAACTTCCCAACTGACCTGCTGCCACACCCAGACCTCACTGGATGGGCCTCTGTATGGCTGCTCAGATAGATGCAGGGGTAACGAGATTCACCAAAGGCAGCAGTCTCATTCCGGAAGGACAGAGGTATGCTGGGACAACGGTGGTGTCAAATACCGAGATCACATGGGCAGAACCACACCCAGTAGGAATGTCAGCCCAGAAAGCTGAACTGGCAGCTCTGAAAACAACATTACCAGGGACAAAGTAAGTTTTTCCATAAGACTTACCACAGTATTTGTTTACGTTATCCAACATGCAATTTACATAGCTGTCCCTAACACTGTACAAATACCAGAGGCACTTTAACCTCGCTCTTGACTATGTCTACTGGTGTACTGCTAAGATCATATCTTTCTGCCTGCCACTTCTTCCTGCTTTCAACATTAGCAAACATTCCCTCTTGAACATACCCACCAAACAGGTCAGAAACACGGGCAACACTTAGCCAACATTCTCTGAAAATACCGACAGCAAACAATAACTCAGGAATAAAATTATCACCCAAACAAGACAAACCCAGAGACAAGTATATAGATCTAGTATCACCAGAAATCCAGATGCCTAGACACCAGCATAGGAATATAATGAAGATCAGCCAGTGAAACAGGTCACCAAGAAATCCAAGGTATCCTGACACAACAGAACCTCAAAAAATTCAGACATATGATATCTGTGGGCAGATATCTTCTGCTTACCATGTTTTGTGGAAAGGACAGGAGTGAGAACCTGGGGAAGGGATAGAGGTACACAAGAGGACCTGCAGACTGGAACACATATAGGGAACAGAGGGAGTGTGATGAGAGTAGAGAAAGACTATAAAGTGAGTGTGTGTAGAGAACAAAAACAGGGAACAAATACAGAGAGCAGCTGAAGCTAGTGCTCCATGTATATAAAGCACCCCTGACAACAGCAACAGTTGATGGAGGCAGGTAATGATTTAAGCAGGTGCTAAGTCCCTGAGAGCAGGCCTTTGAAATTGCCTGCATGTTGACCACTACAGGGGCAAGGTTTACATACCAAACAGGAAAGTAAGATAAATAGAATAAATGGACTTATCAGTCAAAAAAGATATTTGGAGTCTAAAATTTTCCTGGCACAAAATATCCACGAACACTGCAACTTATCAAAGAGCAAATACTACAATTGATGGTAATAGAAGATGAATATCAGTTCAAAGGACCAAAAAGTAGTTTTACTGAAATCCTAAATGAATAATTTCTAAACTAAAAATATGATTCCTATTAATTTACAAGAAGCATCCAAAATACCAAGTAGATTGGAACAACCAAAAATGTCACCTTGCCACAGAATATTCAAAACCATATACATGTAAAGAAATAGGAATAGTGCAAAAAGAAAAGAAAAACCAGTCCTATATTAAAATAGACCTATTAGATTCATATCATCCCTCTCAGTGTGTAGTGTAAAACCCAAAATGGTTTGTAAACATGCTGCAGAAGGAAAAAAAAAAACAGTCATGATATTTCTAAAAGCAAACCAATGGTCCAAATGATTTGGAAAGGTTCAGCCCTGATAGGGAAGATATCCAAAGGTCATTCATTGCCTGATTTAGCAAGTAAGAATCACCACTGGAAACCTCACACATAGTCACATCTAGCTAATGTTTCCCATCCAACCCCTGATAGGATCCTCCACCCCAGCACCCACTGCTCAGCCACCTGTTCCTCCCGATTGTTGGCAGATATCTTCTGCTTACCATGTCTTGATTTCAGAGCTTGCCTGAAGTCCCCTCATTGCACAGAATAGAAAAGCAGAGCTCAGAGCCTGAATCAGTGAACTATTCAGGCCTGCACAGCAACAGTGAACTTACAGAGAGGTACCTGGAAGATCCCGCCTCTTTCTTTGAATGGCACGTCTGCCTGGAGGTCTGGATTTTCCAGTAAGCTTTACCACTCCTCAAGGTTAAAGTGTGCTTCTAGTCCAGGGCCAAACTTTTTTCCAGATCTTAGGAGGGGTTTTCACTCCCTTAGGAATTGTGCCAGCCTTGCAAAAAGACTTTCTCATCACCCAGGCCTTGTGGAAGACCCACAATTACAGTGCAAGCTACCCAGGCGCCTGTTCCTCCCCTCATTAGCTATGACCCCGAACTTAACAGGACCTGAATTCAAACATTGCTTGAGCTTTCCTCACAGCACTTGCCTTTCTCTTCCTATAATCAAGGTGAATAGCTTGCATAGCCCATTCCTCAGGTGCAGGGGAGTTATCAATCTGACCTACAAGGGGAAGGGTGCCCAGGCAATTAACGTTAATCAGTGAATTTTGGAAATGGGAGTTTTGTTTTCAGACTTCATGCTGGGTTCAGGGAAACTGCAGTTCCTTTTTGCCAGAAGATAAGTCCTTGATTTTGAAGTTTCCCTTGGCAAACAGCCATTATTGGAAGATGAGGACAACTGTCTGTGAGACAATATAATTAATCTTCTTTCTACATACACATAAAAATTCACAATCTCTATGAGATATATTTATCTAGAGAACCTGTGCTAACACAACTGTGGGTTTTTTTTTCCACCTTTCCATTGAGAAAGATGTGCTGATTAACAATAGTGCTCCACCATGCCATCTGTTTCCTGGTTTTCTCCCGGGGTTGTTTCATACCTATCATCTCGTGGAAGGGAATTGTATGAAGCCACAAAGCAAAACATGTGTTTCCTGAAATCCCTCTTTAATGTTAAAAGCCTGGGAATCCTTCCACTGATGGGCCAGCTAAAGTTCAAAGCACACAATGTACCTCACACAATAATTTTGTGGCACTTCAATACCTCACACTCATCAATGGACATATCAACAAAATACAAATGAAGCAGAGACACAGTGAAATCAACAGAAATTATGGACTAAAGGGATTTAAAAAATATCTATAGTACATTTCATCCTAAATCAAAAGAATATACCTTCTTCTCAGCACCTCATGGTACCTTCTCTAAAACTGACCGTATAATTGGTCACAAAAGAGACCTCAATAGATATAAGAAGACTGAATTAATGACATGCCTCCTAGCTGATCACTATGGATTAAGGCCTGACTTTAATAGCAACAAAAACAACACAAATCTCACATAAACATAGAAGCTGAATAATGCTTTACTCAATGATGACTTGGTCAAAGAAGAAAAAAGGAAGGAAGTCAAAGACGTTTTAGAATTTAATGGAAATGAAGGCACAGAGTACCAAAATTTATAAGACACAATGAAAGCAGTGCTAAGAGGAACACTCATAGCTCTGAGTGCCACCAAAAGGAAGCTGGAGAGAACATACACTATCAGCTTAACAGAACACCTGAAATCGTTAGAACAAAAAGAAGCTAATACACCCAAGAGGAGTAGAAGGCAGGAAATAATCAAACTCAGGAATTAAATCAACTAATTAGAAACAAAAAGAACTACATAAAGAATTAAGAAAACTAGGAGCTGGTTCTTCAAGGCTAAACAGATGGCAAAGATATAGTATGCAAATTAAAAAATTCGATATAAAAAGGGAGATATAAAAACAGAAACTGATGAAATTCAAAATTTCTCAGATCCCACTACAAAACTCAACATAATTGGAAAATCTGGATGAAATGAGTATTATTCTAGACAAATACCAAATACCAAAGTTAAATAAGGATCAGATAGATGATCTCATAACCCTAAAGAAATAAAAGTAGTAATTGAAAGTCTACCAACCAAAAAAAGCATGGGACCAGATTGTTTTAGTGCAGAATTCTATCAGACCTTCAATGAAGGCCTAATATCAATGTTCTTAAATTGTTCCACAAAATGGAAACAGAAGAAACACTATCCAACTCATTCTATGAAGCCACAATTATGCCGATTCCAAAACCACAAAAAATTAAACAAAGAGAACCTCAGAACTATTTCTCTTATGAATATCAATATAGAAATACTTAATAAATCTCTTGCAAAATGAATACAAGAATACATCCAAACAATCATTCACTGTGATCAAGTAGGCTTCATCCCAGGGTTTCTGGGATGCTTCAATGCACAGGAATCCATCAATGTAATCCACTACATAATCCAACTCAAAAAAATAACACATGGTCATTTCATTAAATACTGAAAAAAACTTTGACAAAATTCAGCATCCTTTAAAAAACAAAGGAAAAAAATTAAAATATTAAACCACCAGGCTTGCAAAATATCATAGCATTTAATCACAAATGTGTCTACATCATCATATGTGATTTAGCGTCAGAATCGAAATGGTGATTGTATGAGAGCATGAGAAAAAAGCTGAAGGATCAGTGTCAACCACAACACAGTAGACACACAGAACAAAATCTGTCCTTTCCTAAAAAAAGCAGGGAATCACCTGGAGCAGAAACTGAATTTCATTGCTAATACCCAATGAAATCTATCCAACTGGAGACACAGTTCATGTGCAAGCTCTAATCCATGACACTATTATGGATACTCTGTTATGCTTCTAGACAGGAGCCTTGCATAACTGTCCAATGAGAGTCTTCACCCAGTAGATGACTGAAATGGATGCAGAGAACCACAGTGAAACATGGGATGGACCTTGAATATTCCTAATGATGATTTGGGGAAGGATTGAATGCCCTGGAGATGGTAAGAACCCTACAGGGAGTCTAGCAGATTCAATGAACCTTTAACCTTGGGGAAACTGAGAGACTGTCCTGGAACTCACACTTGTAGTCGAGCAGCCTGGCCTCTAATTCAGAAATGTGCCTTCCTCTGCCTCCCAAGTGCTGGGATTATAGGCGTGTGCCACCACCACCTGGCTTAACCCTACCTTCTTAATGTATATTATAAAAAACAAGATGGCTTGGACAGAGGTGCTACAGATTCACAGAAACCATCCATGCTTCTATAAGAAAGCAACTGGTTCTGATATTTTGGACAGATTTACAATCAGCCATGGTAATGAAGTTATTCAGAGGTCATGAACTAGCAGGTTAGAAGCACCATTAGAAACCTCACAGGAGGTCACATCTGGCTGATGCTTCTGATCCAACCCCATAGAGGACTCACCACCCCTGGTCCCACAGCTCAGCTGCATGTTCCTTCCCATTGTGGGCAGTGATCCTGTGCTCATCATGTCTGGATTTCAGAGCTTCCCTGAGGTCCCCTCACAGCACCCAACAGCAGATTTCAGAGTAGGACACAGAACCATTCAAGCTGAGCAGCCCCAATTAACACATAGAAAAACACCCGGAAAATCCTGCCTCTTTGTCTGACTGGCAGGTTTGCCTGGATCCCTTGATTGGCCAGTGAGTCTTAGTGCTGGAGAGAAATAAGAAGTCTATGGGGGTCATCTTAGCTAAGATTCATAGAAGCAGATCTGGAAATAGAAAAGGCCAATTCATACAACCAGGCAGGACCACCAGAGGAGTTCTAAGGACAGCAATCAAACAAAAAACATTTCCACATAAAATTTGTCCTGATTACAAGAAATGCAGGCACAAAGATGGAGCAGAGAATGAGGGAATGGCCAAACTATATCCTGCTTAAATTAAGACCCATCCCATGGGCAAGCACCAATCCCTGACATTACTGAGGATATACATTGTTATACTTCCAGAGAGTAGCTTAGCATAATTGTCCTCTGATAGTGTCCATCCAGCACCTGAATGGAACAGATGCAGAGACCCACAGCCTAATATTGGACAGAGCATAGGGAAACTTGTGGAAGAGTTGGGCAAGAGGATTGAGGTCCTCTGAAGGAACAGGAAGTCAATAAGAAAACCCTCAATATTAAATAACCTGGACACTAGGAGACTCTCAGAGATTGAGCCACCAACCATGGTACATACACAGGATGGAACAATCCCCATCATATATATAGTATATGAGCTACTCAGTCTTCATGCGTTTCCCCTAATAAATGGAGCAGAAGCTGTACCTTATGGCTTCTCGGCCTTTTGTCTAGTAAGATTAAGTGTAGGAGATGACCCTTATGCTGTTGATTGTCTGTCCAAGCTATTCCCCTAAATCGGCTACGTTTTATGACATCAGTATGCCCAACCATGCAGAACTTGAAATGCCATGATTGGTGGATACCCCTGTGGTCCCGACTGTCCTTGGAGAGGTAAAAGGAGTTAGGGATGAAGGACTGTGTAAGTTGGAATGGAGAGATGGGAGAGAGTGGAATTTAAATCACAAAAACAAATGATAAATAAATAAGTTGGGAAATTTAACAAATACATACAAATAGAACGAAAATATAGAAATCAGCCCATTAATTTTAAATGTTACCCCACTCAATATTGCAGGGTGTAAGCCAAGGAGAAGAAGTTTGGCAAAAATATCACACAAATGACCTATCACTAAAAATTACCCAATGTCTATTTTCCTCTGAAATGCTATGATCTCAACTACCTTTGGCTGCATACTGTCAACACTCCCATCTTCTAGATCCTATGAGAACAACTGATTAAGCTCCATGGACAGCTTTCTCTGACTTTCACCAACTTAATTTCTGATATTTTCCACATTCATTCAAAAAAAGAACATAGGTTCTGTTCAGTAGCAAAATCAACTATTGATAGCAGTTTTATTCTTGTTTTTGTTCTAACTTGCTACTCTGCTGCTTTGATGGAATCCTCTTAGCAAAAGCATCTCTTGTAATAAACAGTTGCTGTGAATGGTTCTGTCACATCATAGTTAACCAGTTGGGAGCTTAGAGTAGAAAATGAAAGTACAAACTGAAGGTTAAAGCATGAACAAATATTGTCTCCTGGCTTGCTCTCCTGTTTTGTCATTGTCCCATGCTCAGGTAGCTCTGTCTCATCCAGCTCAGGCCCACTTGCTTATGGATATTGTCACCCTCAGTGCAAGAGCTTCCACACACCAATCATCCACACTAACTCACACAGACATAAACAAGCCATTCTGATGGGCACACCCACAACTTAGGCCCATTGGATGACTGTAACTCAAAAATATTGAAATGTTGGCAGCTTCATCTCTCTCTTGACTTCATTTCTGATGGATTGCTAAGATGAAAACTTCCAGCCCACCACCCTCCTAGCTTTCAACATTATCAAGGAATCCCTCTTGAACATATGCACCAAACAGGTAAGGAAAGAGACAACACTTAGTCAACACTCTCTGAAAATCCAGATGGCAAACTCTAACCCATGAATAAAACTCGCACCCAAACAAGACAAGCCCCGTAAGTAATACCTAGAGCTATTATTACCACAAACCCAGATGGCTAGAAACCAACATAGGAATATAATGAATAACAGCAAGGAAACTATGTCACCAAGAAAGCCAAGTTATGCTTGCATAGCAGGTCCTAACAAACTAAAACATGCAAGAGACATGATGCAAAAGATGTTGTATGAGGGAAGGGAGAGAAGTGAGAACCTGAGGATGGGATAGAGGAACACAGGAGAACCTGAAGACAGGCAGACAGATGGGGAGCAGGGAAAGAGCAATGAAGGAAGAGAAAGAGAATAAAGAGAGTGCCTGTGCAGGGAACAGAGACAGGGAACAAAAATAGCAGGCTGCCCATGTATATAAAGCACAAACTAGAAATAGCAGCAGGTGATGGAGGCAGACATTGGATTAAGAATTTCCTATGTCGCTAGGAACAGGCCATTGCCATTTTTGGTACACTGACAATTATTGAGGCAAGGCTCACCCACAGAATAAGAATGGAAGAGAGGAGCCGGGCATGGCAGCACATGCCTGTAATCCCAGCACTTGATAAAGACAGTGGGATTTCTGAGTTCAAGGACAGCCTGATCTACAGAGTGAGTTCCAGGTCAGCCAGGGCTACATTGTGAAACCCTGATTTGAAAAACAAAACAAAACCAAGCAACAAACAAACAAACAAACAAACAAACAAAAATATTGAAGAGAGAATAACAAGCATTAAAAATGAATAGAAAAATGGATTAATTATTCAAAAATCTGGATTCTAAAACTTTCATGGCACTAAACAACCAAGACTTCAACAACATATGAGAAGTCAAAAACACAAATGTTTGGAGAAGAAGGGAGAAGGAGGAAAAAAAGGAAGGAGGATGAGGAGCAAGAGAAAGTAGAAGGGGAAGGAGTGCCAGGCTTTGGTGGCACACACCTTTAATCCCAGCACTTGGGAGGTGGTTGCTAAGTATTGAACTCATGACCTGGGTAGGAACAGCCAGGACTCTTAACCTCCTAGCCATCTCTCCAGACCTATTCCTGCCTTCTTAATGTATGTTATAAAAGTCAAAACAGTTTGGACACAGTTGCTGCATAGTCACAGAAAGCACCCATACTTCTACAAGAAAGAAACTGGTCCTGATGCTTTGGACAGATTTACAATCTGCCATGATACTAAAATTATTAAGAGGTCATGGCCTAGTCGGCGGTGGAGGCACACGCTTGTAATCCCAGCACTTGGGAGGTAGAGGCAGGCAGATTTCTGAGTTCGAGGCCAGCCTGCTCTACAAAGTGTGCTCAAGGACAGTCAGGGCTACACAGAGAAACCCTGTCTCAAAACAAACAAACAAACAGCAGACCAAAAAAAAAAAAAAAAAAAAAAAAAAAGAGGTCATGGCCAGAACAAACAAGTAAGAAGCATCACTAAAAATCTCACAGGAAGTCTCATGTGGCTGATGTTTCCCATACAACCCCATAGAGGACCCACCACCCCAGTACCCACTGCTCAGCTGCCTTTTTCTCCCCTTTGTGGGTAGATAGCCTGCGCTCACCATGTCTCGATTTCAGAGGGTCCCTGAAGTCCCCTCACAGCACCCAACAAATGAAATCAAAGCAGGGCACAGAGAACCATTCAAAGCTGCACAGCCACAGCAAACACCACAGAAAGGCACCTAGATGATCCCGCCTCTTTGTTTAACTGGCAGGTCTGCCTGGTGGCCTTGATTGGCCAGTGAGTCTAATCCTTCCTAAAGGTTAAAGTGTGCTTCCTGTTCAGAGCCAGACCCTTTCCAGATCTCAGGACTGGTTAACACTTAATTAGCATTTAAGCCCACCCTCCAGGAGGAATCTCACCCCACCCAGCCCTGGGGGAGGACTTAACATTCCGGGTGCCTGCTCCTCCCACCTGTTAGCAATAATCCTGACTTTAGACATTTAGACCTTTCCTGAAATTTAGACCTTTCCTGAAATTTCCCCACAGCACTTGCCTGCTTCTTCCACAAATCAAGGTGAACAGCTTGCATAGCCCAATATTCAAGGTGCAGTGGAGCTGTCAATCTGACTCAGGAGGGGAAAGTTAACCAGGCTATTAGCATTAAAGAGGGATTTTAGGAAGCAAGAATTGTTTTGCCTAGCAATGGTGGCACACACCTTTAATCCTAGCACTTGGGAGGCAGAGGCTGTCGGATTTCTGAATTCAAGGCCAGCTTTGTCTACAGAGTGAGTTCCAGGAGAGCCAGGGCTATACAGAGAAACTGTGTCTCGAAAAACCAAAAATAAATAAAGTTTTTTAAAGGGGCTGGTGACATGGCTCAGCTGTTAAGACCACTGTCTGCTCTTTCACAGGTCCTGATTTAAAATCCCAGCAAGTACATGGTGGCTCACAATCATCCATAATGAAATCTGACATCCTCTTCTGGGGTCTCTGAAGACAGCTACAGTGTACTTAAACATAATAAATAAATAAACTTAAAAAATAGAATTTTGTTTCTTGGTTTTATTCTGGCCTCAGGGAAATTGCAGCTCCCTTTCACCAGATGATAGGTATCAAATAGCCCTGGGAGAAAAGCCAGAAACATAAGGGAAACCCTGTTGAGCATTATTATTATCAAGCACATCTTCATCTGTGGGTAAGTGGAGAAAAACACAGTTGGTTTAGAATAGTTTCCCTAGATATTCATATCTGAAATCATAAAGAAAATGAATCTAAGTATACAGAAAGGTTAGTTAATAGAATGCCCCAATAAAGGTTGCCAGCCAAGGAGAATTAGAAAAATCAAGGACTGGTTGATTTCATGTTGCAGGATATTTCCAATGATTTTCAGTATATACCAAAATTTTGAAGAAGTACTTACTAATGCTAGTTTAAAAAAAAAAAAAAACAGAAAACAAACATAAACGAAACAAATAAATCAACTATTTTTAAAAGTTCCTGAACAGAACACCAATAGCTTATGCTCTAAGATCAAGAATTGACAAATGGGACCTCATAAAATTACAAAGTTTCTGTACGGCAAAGGACACTGTTAAAAGGACAAAAAGGCAACCAACAAATTGGGAAAGTATCTTCACCAACCCTATATCTGAGAGAGGGCTAATATCCAATATATACAAAGAACTCAAGAAGTTAGACCCCAGGGAAACAAATAACCCTATTAAAAATGGGGTACAGATCTAAACAAAGAATTTTCACCTGAAGAAATTCGTATGGCCGAGAGGCACCTTAAGAAGTGCTCAACTTCATTAGTCATTAGGGAAATGCAAATCAAAACAACCCTGAGATTTCACCTTACACCAGTCAGAATGGCTAAGGTCAAAAACTCAGGAGACAGCAGGTTTTGGCGAGGATGTGGAGAAAGAGGAACACTCCTCCACTGCTGGTGGGGCTGTAAGATGGTACAACCACTTTGGAAATCAATCTGGCGGTTCCTCAGAAAACTGGACATGACACTTCCAGAGGACCCTGCTATACCTCTCCTGGGCATATACCCAAAGGATTCCCAGGTATGCATTAAAGACACATGCTCCATTATGTTTGTAGCAGCCTTATTTATAATAGCCAGAAACTGGAAAGAACCCAGATGTCCCTCAAAGAAGGAATGGATACAAAAAATGTGGTATACATACACAATGGAATACTACTCAGCAATTAGAAACAATGAATTCACAAAATTTTTAGGCAAATGGCTGGTTCTGGAAAATATCATCCTAAGTGAGGTAATCCAATCACAAAAGAATACACATGGATTGCAATCTCTGATAAGTGGATATTAATTAGCCCAGAAGCTCTCAATACCCAAGGCACAAATCGCATAACAAATGACTCCTATGAAGAAGTGTGAAGAGGGTCCTGATCCTCGAAAGGATTGATCTAGCATGGGAAGGGAATATAAGGACAGAGAAAAGGAGGGAGGTGATTGGAGAATGGATGGAGAGAAGAAGGTTTATGGAACATATGGGGAGGGAGAATCTGGGAAAGGGGAAATCACTTGGAATGTAAACAAAGAATATAGGAAATAAAAATATTTAAAAAAATAAAAAAACTTATTTGTAAAATACAAAAAAAAAAAAACATATATAGAAGGATCCATTGGACAAACACCAAAAAGTACATATATTCTCTCACACGTGAGTCCAGTGCCAGCCCACTCATTTCCATCTTGTCCTTACATCCCCAGTGCTGCATTCATGGAAAGGTAGGAGAATTTGTGAGAAACATGAAGAATTGGATAGCCTAAATACAAGAATGCAAGACACATTGCCATACAATCATTTCTTCAAAATAGGTAAGGACGGTCGTTCAGGTGTATGTCGTGGCCATGCACACCAGAGGATCTGCATTTCATGAAATAGACCCTTGAGGAAATACTAAAATTTTGATTGGAACTCATATTCTGTGTGAGTTATGGATTATATGCCGATCCATTGAGCATGCTGAGGAATGAGAGAATCTGCCGTACATATCATGCTCTGTGGCTTTGACATATCTCTCCCTTTAGTATTCCTTGGTCTTTTACATCATATAACGAAAGAATATAAAATTTCCAAGCACAGGGATCCTCAAGTGCACACACACACACACCCATAAACACACATACACAGATGTATACACATACCCTGACATATACACACACACATTCACATTCTCTCACTCAAACACACACATACACACATGCATACATACACACACACACACACAAACACACACACACACACACACACACACACTCACTCACACACACACACAAAAGTTACTACCATATCAGGAACTTGTCCTTATTCAGGTGCTTTATTAACTATCTAAAGAAATTGCCATGAGATGTGCACTAAACCACAATTTCAAAAAATGTTCCCTTCTTTTGTGTAAGTTTAAGAAGTTTATAGAATAGGAGCAATTTGGTTGATATCAGAATAGGTATAAAATTTGTATGTTATCACCATAAAGTTTAAGATATTTGAAAAATACTATCATTATACAATATTCAAAGGGAATACTAGATAAAAAGAAAGAAGGAATGAGGACCATGGAGAAGCCATGTGACAAGTGTTACTATTTCATGCTGGGAAAGGCCTGTGTGCTGTTCTCACTATATGCATTTATTGATACACTGTGATCCAGGATGATCACAAACTCATTGGGTCCTGTCTGAAGATATTCTTCAATGGTTTTTCTTTCTGCTCTAACTCCTGGGTGCTGGGGTTACAAGCCTGGGCACTAAGTCTAATTGTACAGTACTTGTGAATCAGACCAGGTCTTTGCACACATTAAAAATAAAACTCACTGGGAAGTGGTAATGCAAGCCTTTATTCCTAGCAATTGGGGGGAAGAGGTACATTGATTTCTGAGTTTGAGGTTATCCTTGTCTACAGAGTGAGTGCTAGGACAACTAGGGTTCCATATAGAAACCCTGTCTCATAAAACAACAAAAAGCAATAACAACAAAAATCCCCCCAAAACCCCAAAAAACAAAAAACAAAAACCAAAAAACCTCTACAAATTATCATTGCTATCAATATGTATTTAAATTAAATCTGAGTTCAAGAGAAGCATCCCTTGTGGAGCAGTGCACATGATTAAATCTACACTGGCAATGTAGACATCAATAAACACTAAATAGAACAATTAAAATGATAACATTTTTAATAAGAAAATTTTATTATACATGATTGTTCTATCTGCTGAATGTCTTTGTCCTACATGCATACAATTCCCACAGAGTCCAGAAGTAGGCATCAGACTTCACGAGAATTCAAGTTAATGAGGTTTGTAGCTGTCAGGTGAGTCCTCTGGGACAGCAACAAATGTTCTTAATGGAGAACACATCTCTCCTGCCCACACTACACATGACATCTGCCCTTCCAACCAAGTGTCCAGGATCACTCCAAATCAAACAGAGAAAATTCTAGAAACCTGTAGTCATCCAAACATGAGCTAGGCATGCTAATTGTCTTGGGCTGTTACGCAGCCATGCTAGGATCTTTTGACTTCAGGAATCAGCTACAGGATCAGTGATTGTCAGTTTGCAAAAGATTTTTCACCTCTTATCTAGGATATCAATGCAGATTAGGCCCATCAGATGACAGATACATATTTGTTTGTTTGTTTGTTTGTTTGTTTGTTCTTTTTTCTTTTTTTTTTTTTTGAGACAGGGTTTCTCTGTATATCCCTGACTATCCTGAAACTCAGTCTGAAGACCAGGCTGGCCTTGAACTCAGATATCCACCTGCCTCTGCCTCCTAAGTTCTGGGATTACAGGCATGACATATACAGTTGAGAAGACCCTCCTGGATGTGAATGTGGGTAAGAGGATGGTAGACGTCTGGGTAGGCAATGGTGGGAGGAACCTTACTGCCAGCGGCAGTGGACAGAGCCTGCCTCAGGGTCCACATGCACCTGGCGGAGAGTGCGTCTCTGCAAGGGATCCAAGTATTCCAAGCATTCTGCTCACCATAAAGCCTTGCCCCTGCATACATTCGTGGCTCTACCACCATTAAACCATCCTTAGAGATGGTGGTGCATTGTGGGGGCCCACAGTAGCTGAAATAGGGTAAAGACCCTGCTGTGAGTTGTGTCTGATTAGTTTCTGTGTGTCTCTGGGGGAAACACAAACATTTCCCTAGCACAACATTTTGGTGCACTGGCTGTGAAGTTCCCCGTCATGCACAGGGGCTGCCCATCTGGAGGTTCTTGAAGCTGGAAAAGCTCATCCAGTTATTTGTGTTTTTGTGTTGGTAACACTGTTAAACTTCGGGCTTTTCCCCTGTCTGAGCTCTGAATTTGTCTGAGCTTCCTGTGAGATCTGCAAAAGTGAATGGAAGCAAATCAAAGTGTAAGCCAATGCGTGCAAATGACCTGCTGAACACAAAGGCAGCACGGATGCAAATTTATGCAAATGAACCCATGGTCTAATGAATATCCATGAATGAGAGGTCTTATGCAGATGAACTCGTGGTCTAATGAATATTCATAGTTAGGGGTGTATTCAAATGAGGTAAAAGAGCGCTTGCAAATTTATGCAAATACACACATGCATGGGCTTGCACAAGGGCTATATGCAAACTTGTGTGGAGGTGAATGTGGAGCCATGACAGTGGTGCTGAGATGATTTGTGTATGTGGATCCTGGTGGCTTGTGTTGCCTTGGTGATTCTTCATTACACCCCAGGCTCATTTGCATACAGCCTCTTCCATTAATATTCATTGGACCGCGAGCTCATCTGCATAAATTTGAGGAATCTGTCCAAGCATCAGAAGTTTTCTACATAGTCTGAGCAGGTTCCTCAGTACAGAAACGAATGATTGACGTGGGGGCAGATTTGTCTGAATGTTAGAACGTTTCTGTGAGATCTACAGAGTGTTAATGAAAACTTGTGTCAAGGCAAATGAAGCACGTCGCCATGGTGACTTTTCAAGATTTGAGTAAACATTTGTGCAGTTCTGAGGGTTGTCATGTATGTGTGTGAGCTCCACCTGCTGGTTGGCTGTTGTTACTGCAGGCTGTATTCTTTCCATCCAGGGCTGAGTGATGCCCCATTCATCTTCTGTGGGCGCCCCTTACTGGTTGACTGTGTTATTACAAGCTATAATTTTTTAATAGTGTTGGTTGATTTTTTTTCTGGTTGTGCCTTTATCTGTCACTGATTATACCCAGTGTCACATCCTTCTGGGAGCAAGGCCTTGATTTTGTGTCTGTGGCAGGTGTCAGTTAGCAAACAACCTATCTGGAAACTGTGGTTATGGCAGGGATGGGGGCATCCTGAGACTCAGTCTGAAGTACACAATTATCTGCTGATCACAAATTGGGCATTGATTATTGATCAACTGACAATAGGTTATTTATAAATGATCATCAATTAGGTATTGATTATCGATTGATTGGTTATTGGTTATTGATCAATGATCAAATCCACATCTTGCCCATCAGTTTCCTTCATCCTCCAGCCTCCCTCTCATACACACACACACACACACAAACATGGCAAACATTAAATAAAAGCTACAAATGTATGCAAATTTATTCACATTAGAGAATTCATGCAAATTCGTTAATTTATCCTCAGCTCAGGGCAGCCGAGAGATGCCCACCACTCTGGTTCTTTTCTTATGGGTGTGCACCACTTCCTGGTTCTTTCTCATGTCTGCCTGATAGAAAAAAGATGACTTGTGTTTGGGGAGTCACAGAGAGGTCTTTCTCATGAGTGCCACGTTCAGGTTATTTCCTGTATCTGTGATAGCCAGGGAAGGTTTTATTTTTGTGTGTGTGTGTGCTATGTTTATGTTTCTCAGAACAAGATGACTTTGAAAAAGTGAGGTTAAAGGGTAACCTTGACTAGTGATTTTGATGAGGTGACTTGATGAAGTGACTTTGACTTGATGGACATATCAATATGACACAGTCTATGTCTACCATATTCTCCAGGTTCCCTTCACCACAGAAGAGGCCACAGAGCTGGTTACTGCCCCAGCAGGGAGTCCCCCCAATATGCTTGATTTATCCCAAATCACCCAGACTGGGATTGTAACACCATTGAAGGTAAGAGGAGGCCTTTTGTCCACCATTCATCTCTGCTGGCAGGTCTCAAGGTGGCCACAAGATGGCTCACAAATTTGGCCAGAGTGAATAATATTAGGCAGAGAGAAAATAAAATCCCTGTAGCTTTTTTAGACAGTGTCATGGAGACATTTTTGACAATACACACCCATGGACCCTGAATCACCAGAAGCAAAGGCAGCAGTGGCTCGAGCTTTTGTCAATCATGGAACACCAGCTATGAAGACAAAGCCCCGGAGGGTGGAGTAGTTAGGAAAGAGTTGTCTGAGAGATTTAAGGACAGTGGCAAAGAGAGTATTTAATGGAGGACAGACTGCAGAGGAGACGCAGATGGGAGGACAGAAGCAACAGACTGGAGACCTGGGAAGGATCCTGTTGTCAGCCACGGCCAAATCAGAAGACCATGAGTGATGCCTAAAAAGGAGATAAGGGGGCCCTGAGAATCAAAAGTGCTCCCACCACAAGACCAGGGTTAAACTAAAAGTGAAATGGAAACCCATCATCTTTTGTTGATACAGTTCAACATTATGTCTTGATAAAACCAATATGTAAACCTTTTCATGAGTTTATAAATGACTTCTGATGTGGATACAGAAACAAAGCAAAAATAATAATGGTGAAATAGTTAACATAGAAAATATATCTATACAAATTGAACAGGCACATAGAATATTTTTTCTGGTAAAATTTAAGATGTTAACGGAAATATTCCTGATAAAATTGAAGAAAATTATTAAAAAAGAGTTGAAAGTGAAGAATTCAGGGAAATAATACAGAGAAAATGGTAGACATAGAAAATATTTCTCAACTAATTGAAGAGTTAAATAGAAAACATTTCTTATAAAAGTAAAAATATACATGGAAAATATTTCTGATAAGACGGAAAAAATATATAGAATGTTTTAAAATAGAAGAATTTTTATAAAATAATAGAATAATAGCAACAAAAACAACAATAGTAATAGTAATAATAATAATAATAATAATAATAATAGAAAAAAACAAAAAATGCAGGAACTCTTAGATGCCATGAAAAATTCAGACTTTTTAAGTATCTGCTAAAAAAAATCCTTACTCTGACAACTTCAGGTGACCTTTGTAGACTTTGGGAATGGACTCTCAGAACAGGGGTCTTGGCATTAGCCAATGGCCAATGTGTCACCAATTGGCAGAAGCCTGCCCCCACCCTGTTTGCACCTCAGTGCAACAATGGTCTTCTGGTTAAGGATAATGGCAGAATGACTCATTTCCAGCCTCTCTCCTTGAATGCCCCCAAGATAACTACTCAGCTGTCCTGTTGCTGGACCCTGACCTCACTGGATGGGCCTCTGTATGACTGCTCAGATAGATGCAGGGGTAACGGGGTTCACCAATGGCAACTGCCTCATTCGGGATGGGCTGAGGTATGCTGGGGCAGAGGTGGTGACAAATACCTAGATCACATGGGCAGAACCACACGTGTCTGGAATGTCAGCCCAGAAACCTGAACTGGCAGCTCTGAAAAAGTCATTAGAACTAAGAAAGGACATTAAAGTTATTAAAGCCACTTCCTGTGCTGTATGGCTACTTCCTGTTATGTTACAGTCATTTCCTATGAAGACACAGCCACTTCCTGTGACAATGGCATTCACTTCTGGCCATAGAATGGGCACTTAATCTTAAACTCGAGTCAATTCCTGTATTATACACTCACTTCTGGTTAGGGCCAGTCCCTTCCTGTGACATCACAACCACTTCTGTGTGTGGCATGGACACTTCCTGTTCTTCAAATGGTCACTTCCTGTTCTGATGTGTCTGCTTCCTCTGGGTTCATAGACTTAGGTGTGCCTTCCTCACTGTGGTAAGGTTATCTTTTCCCCAGGGTCAAGGCACAGATGGCTGGTGTGCCATTGCTACCTCTCATACCCATGGAACCATTTATAAGAAGATTCTTCTGAAAAGAAAGGACTAAACTCCATCCCAGAGAGCAACAAGACAGCCCAGTGGGTGGCTACTGTAAATTGGGCTCCTCATGTCCTAAAGTGTACCAGACCCAGGAGACCACACACTCCCTAATCAGACAAAAGATGTGATCTGGGCCAAAAACCTGGTGATGTCTCAGTGTTGTAAGAGATGAGAGGGGACAGCTAATTGACTGCAAACTAATTGTGTGAGAAAAAATGTGTCTTCCCAGAAATAAAGAAAGAACTGAGAGGCTTTCTAGAGCTCAATGGAAATAAATATGCAGCATGTACAATCTCAGGGAACAAAAAGAAAATGAAAGTTGAGCTAAAAAAAAGTTCACAGCACAAAATACCTACAAGGAAAATTTGGAGAACTCTCATGTTGGCAATTTCACAGCACACTTTAAAGGCTGCAACAGAAAGAAGTGAGGGAGCAAAGAAAACGAGGAGGAGGCATCAAGAAATCTTCAAGTTGGGTTCTGAACTCAATGAAATCAAAAGACAACAATACAAAGAATTAATGAAACATGGAGTTGATCTTTTGATCCTTTTATTAGACAAGATAAACAAACCCTTATTAAAAGATAAATAATATACAAATTAATGAAATCTAAAATGGAATTGTTGGTTAAATAACAGACAATGAGGAAATCCAGAGAATGGTAAAGACATAGTTTTGAAAAGGGTCTACTCCACCAAATTGGAAACTGTAAAACAAATAGGTAATTTCCTCAATAGATTCTACATACCAAAATTAAACTAAGAAAATCAACTTAAACTGACATAAACGTGAAGGAAAATAGAATTCATTTAAAATATGCCATTTATATGAGCCCATGTCCAGGAGTTCTAGGGTAGAATCCTACCATTTTTCCAAAGAGGATTTAACAAGAATTCAGTGTATTCAACAATATAGAAACAAAATAAATATTAGTTGATTTATTTTCTGAAAACCTGATTACTCATATATCCAGTCA
The DNA here is from genome assembly GCF_947179515.1 of Apodemus sylvaticus. Taxonomy (NCBI): domain Eukaryota; kingdom Metazoa; phylum Chordata; class Mammalia; order Rodentia; family Muridae; genus Apodemus; species Apodemus sylvaticus. Next base: position 1,229,703 of record NC_067493.1, on the reverse strand, counting down.
GGAAAGAATGAGCAACTAAAGAGACTTACAGACCGATTATCCTTAAAACCACAGATGCAAAAATACTTAATAGACAAAACAAATAAAATAAAATATAAAACAAATCAAAAGATCATCCACCATGATCAACGAGGAAGGCGTCATTCTAGAAACGCAGTGATGTTTCAGCATACTGGGATTAAAGTGTAAGAAATAACAAGAATTGTTCATCAATTGATCATAATCAATTCTCTGACAATATTCAACACCACTTTTTGATAAAATACTTGGAGTGATTAAGGATACAAGGGACAGGCCTAAACATAAAAATGTCACTTTACAGAAAGCCTAGAGCCAACATTAACTGGAGATAAATTCAAATTAATTCCACTAAATCCCAAACTAGACAAGGTGGTCCATTCTCTCTATAACTATCTATTCAATATATTATGTGAAAGTTTATCTAGAGTAGTAAAACTGAAGGAGAGGAAGGTAATATAAATTAGAATGTAGGAAGTAAAATTATCTTTCTTTGGGATGAATTGATAGTTTGCATTAGTGAAACAACAATTCACAAAGGCAGTTTACAGAGCTGATGAACACTGTCAACAATGTTACTGGATAAAATATAGGTGTGTTGGCAAAAACTTACCAAAATCTTTTTAGTCACAGATTACTTTTGGTATTCTTGGAGGTTGTCAAAATCTACTGTGATATGCAAATGCTTTAACAGATTAATTGCATGCTAAAGAGTTTACTCTTGTATAAAGGCACTAGGAAGTAAAAATTTTAACACATTGCCTATGTTTATGAGGTTTCTCTACATTATAAATTTTTCTTATGGTTTCTAAGAGAACTGCTCCATGTAAAGTTTTTCTTTACCAAATGGCATATTCATACCATTTCTCTCCAGGATGTATTTTTATGCATTCATAGATAACTATTGTGAAATATTTCATCACTTTGATAGTATTTATAAGATTTCTCTTCAATATGTGTTCTGTTATATATTCAAAAATGACTATGATATACAAATGTTGGGAACAAGAAAAAGAAACTTGCTCTAAGGACTGCCTTTTCGTTCTCAACCTCCATTTAATCATGAGTTGTAACTAAGTTCAAAGCCCAGGTCATAGGGGACCTGCATACTTAAAAATATTTGGCAAGCTTTCATTTGTTTTATTCCCCAAAACATAATGACTGTTCTTTGCAATAATTTCTGTTATCCATGTTTTACTCCTCAAAATAAAATTCCTGTCCCTAACTACAAAAGAAATAGTGGGTGTAATAGGCTAAACAATAAAACCAACATTCTGTGCCATTTCACATAAAGTAACAACAGAAGAAAATCATCATTGGTGGGAAATAACTTAGCATTGATGTTTGTGGTTGTCAGGTTTTAAATCTATATCAGATTCTGGCTCACAGTAGGGACGGAATGGGGTGATTCATATAAGCTTCTTAATATATTTTTCAAGGATGCATTAATCAGTAACGATTTGACTACAAAAGCTTCTTATCATTTGCATTGTCCTGGTGTTTGAATTGTGTTGGAACTCAGTGGTTCCCATAACATAAAGGCTTTGCCACATTGCTAACATTCACAGAATTTCTCTCTAGTATGAATACCTTAATAATGATGAAGACTATAGAGGTTTACAAAGGCTTCATTATACTAAACATATTCACAAAGTTTCTCTCTAACACATATTCTTTCATGAAAATGAAGACTACAGAATTGTGCAAAGTCTTGACCACATTAAAAGAACTCACAGTGTTTCTGTCTTATCATGTCCATTGCTATAAAAAGTCATAATGAACAAGGCAACTCCTATAAAAGCAACAATTTATTTGGGGCAGGCTTACAGTTTCAGAGGTTTATTCCATTTTCATCATAGCAGTAATGCAGACAGTCTTGATGCTGGAGAAGAAGCTGAGAGTTCTGCATCTTTATCCAGTGGCAGCTAGGAAGAGACTGTCTTCCAGGGACCTAATATGGGAGTCTCTTAAGCACTGGTAGGAATTTCAAAGTCCATACCACAGTGATGCACTTCCTCCAACAAGGCCACACGATCTCATAATGCCACTCCCTTAGCTTAGCATATTTAAACTACCACATTCCACTACCTGGCCACTATATGATTCATCAAACTCATTAGTGTATAGGGATCATACTTAAGCATGCAAAATACTACTTTATAAGTCCCAATCTTCTATAGCAGTCTCAAAATGTTAAGAGTCCAAAGTTCAAAGAATCTTCAGAGATTAAGGCAATAATGTAATTATAATCACATATATTTTCAAAAACAAAAACCGCATCATATGTCTTCATATAAAGAGGATACACATCACCCTTTTTCTAAGGTCATTGTGAGGAAATCCTGTATCTAAAAAACACCAAAAGCAGCTGAGCAGTCTCTAAACCTTGGACGTCCAGATATCATATCAAAGCATTCCTCTGATCTATAACTCCTTTCTGCATTGTTTACTGAAGCACAATTGTTTCACTTCAAGTGGTTTTATTTCCTTAAATCAGTTTCTCTGAGCAGGTAACCCACAGTTCTAACATCTCAAAATTTTGGTTTCTCCAATATAATTTCAACATCACATCTTCTTGTTTCAATTTTTGGGATCCACACATGATCATCTCTGGTCCTCTAAAGAGACTGGGTCACTTTTCCAGCTCTGCCCTCACTATCACTCTAAGGTCTGGTTGACTCCACTCTCCTGCTCCTGCTGTTCTTGATGCTCATCCCATGGTACTTGCATCTTCAAGATGCTGTGTTCTCCTGCTGCAAAAATGCTTACACTATAGCTTCCCTATGATCTCTCAATGATGCCAAGCCTCAGCTGCTGTGCATGACAACTTAATGCATTCAAAAACAGTACCTCTTGGGTGATTCTTACACATGAACAAGTCCAGCTACACTACTAGTTCCAACCTTGACTATCTCTGGAACATACCCTCTTTTTGACTCACCTCAGTGATGCTTATTTCTTCCCCATCACCTCTAATTCTTGAATTACGGCTATCCAGCATTAATTGTCTCCTTAGTCCCTGCTATTCTTGCCTCTAAATCCAGAGCCACATAGACAAAGCTGCTGAGTTCTCCCACTTGATGTGGCTGAAACATCGACACTTCTATTATATTATCACCCAATTTCTATTCTTCAAAAATTTCACTGCCTAAACTTGGCAGTCCTGGAATTTGCTCAGTAGAATAACCTTAAACTCATAGATCTCCAGGCTCTGTCTCTTGATCTCTGGGATAAAAATCCTGCAATACCATGCCTGGACCTAAGCTTTTCCTTTCAGATATTAAATTGAAAAGCCAGAATAGCAATCAAGTTCCCGTCTCAGTTTGACACATACTTGTATCGTCATATCTACACATGAAAACAATAACCAGGTAATAATAATTACTAAAATGATATAGTTCACTTTCATACAACTGCAAATCCATATGTTTAGCTGGATGGAACCTTGCCCTAATGTAACCATTCTTTTAAAACCATTGAGCATCCTTGATCACAGGATTTAGCTTCCTTCAACGTCCTGATAATGCCTTGCATTTTGAACCTTACATTTTGTATTTTTCATTTCTTAGTTTTGTATACTTGTTAAAAACTGTAAGGCCAAATTCTTTGTGGGGATTTTCATGACCTACGTTGTCAAAACAATCTCTTTCACATAACCTCAAGGAAACTCTTCAGACAAGGTTAAAAGGCAGAAATCTTCTTTGCCAAGGAATCCAAAGAACCACATTCAGAGAGGAAATAATCCCAAGCACCAATGTCTATCATATTCCTAATATTATAGCCCCCTAACTCCCACTTAGTTCATGATTATTTTCAGTAGGTTTCTTTCTAGCACAGAGAATTTGCAGATATCGCCCTTCTGAATATACTTTACCACATTGGTTACATTAATAAAATGTCTGTCTTGTATGTGTTCTTTGATCATAGTGGAAATGAATGGGTGTTGCAATGGTTTTACTGCATTGATTATATTCATAAGGTTTCTCTCGAGTGTGTGCTTTTTTATGTCTTTGGAGATTACTGTGACGTGAAAAGGCTTTACCACATAGATAACATTCATAAGGTTTCTCTCCAGTATGTGTTCTTTTATGATTTTGGAGATGACTGGGTCTTGCAAAGGCTTTACCACATTGATTACATTCATAAGGTTTCTCTCCAGTATGTGTCAGTTTATGTCTTTGGAGATTACTGTGACGTGAAAAGGCGTTAAAACACTGACTACATTCATAAGGTTTCTCTCCAGTATGTGTTCTTTTATGATTTTGGAGATCACTGTGACCTGCAAAGGCTTTACCACATTTGTTACATTCATAAGGTTTCTCTCCAGTATGTGTCAGTTTATGTCTTTGGAGATCACTGTGACGTGAAAAGGCTTTACCACATAGATAACATTCATAAGGTTTCTCTCCAGTATGTGTTCTTTTATGTCTTTCGAGATGACTGGGTCTTGCAAAGGCTTTACCACATTGATTACATTGATAAGGTTTCTCTCCAGTATGTGTCAGTTTATGTCTTTGGAGATCACTTGGTCTTGCAAAGGTTTTACTACATTGATTACATTCAGAAGGTTTCTCTCCCGTATGTGTTCTTTTATGTCTTCGGAGATTACTGTGACCTGAAAAGGCTTTACCACATTGATTACATTTATAAGGTTTCTCTCCAGTACCTGTTCTTTTCTGATGTTGCAAAGTACTGTGCTGTGCAAAGGCTTTACCACATTGATTACACTCATAGGGGTTCTCTCCACTATGACTTCTTATGACACTGCAATGATAATTAACAAATGTGAAATCTTTAGTACATTCATTACTATGACCCATCATGTAATCAATATGAATTATGATTACAATTTGTTCTAATGGTAAGGAAGCATTAGATCTTAAGGTTTTAGCACTTTGTATGTTCATGGTGTTCTCCCTCATCATGAATTAGTCAAGACACATGTGATGGTTATTACATGGCTCATATTTATAACATCCTCTTTTAATAAGGGATTTTTATATGATGTATTTCAGCTTTCTGAATGAACTTTGAACAACCTTGATCTTTATAACACTGACTGTATTCATAATTTTAACTGTACTTTGAAATACAACACATTTGACTGTGAACCAGGACACACAGAATTTCCAAATTCCTAGTACCCATCGACTTTTTCTATACTATGAGTTTGGGGATATTCCCCATAAAACTAGAAAAACAATTAATTTCAAATATATATCATATTCCTAATGTCTATCAAAAGCAGAATACTACATATCTACTGCTAGTTTTAGAAAAAAAAATGTTTTGCTTCTTATAATATACCTATGCTCACATGGTTTCTATCCATTGGGACACATGATAGACCTAATTGAAAAAAAATGACAAATGAAAGGTTTACACATTGCATTTACGCTGTTTGATTTTTTATTCCTCATGACATGTGCAATATAGATTAATGTTTCTCCACAACAACATTCTTGGTTCTCATAAAATGCCCTCTCAAAAAAGTTAATCATATTACTACAAGAATATGAGTATCACCAATTTTACTATGGACTATTTGCTTACTAGAATGTTTAGGATATAAATTTATCACTATTCAATATGCAATATCTATGTACTATGGGACTATATAGATTGGCAGGTCCACTGCACAGCTCTACCTTAGCTACTTATTAAAGGGATACACAAATCAGATATTGGATCTTATAATCATAGTCACACTTAAAGGACTGTTATTTCACACTTTTGCTTTTCGCTGGAGATTCTAAAAGATATGAAAAATTCCTTAGAGGCAAATTTGTATCATCTTCCACATGAAAATTACCTTTCAAGTCTTGTACTACTTTGAAAGTGTTCTTCAAGGTGATGGTCTTCCCAATTATAGCCTAAAACAAAATATAAAAAATTAAATGATATTCTATTGGAAATTAAGAAAAATTCAAGATACTGTGAATTTTCACTGCACCATGTATGTTACAGTGAAAATTTAGTGAAACTGAATTATTCAGCTCAATCTTCATTATTCACAATTAAAATAGTAAAATACCATCAATAAACTATAAACATTTGCTTCCTTTAGAAAAATATAAGTCTTACCGATAGCTTTGAGGTTCAGGTAGGTTTCCAACATCACTTCTTTGTAGAGATTCTTCTGGGAAGGATCAAGCAAATTCCACTCTTCCTCAGTGAAGTTCACATGCACATCATCAAAAGTCACTGCATCCTAAATTTCCCATACATGTGTACAACACAAATCATGATACTAACATCAATGTAAAGGAAATACGTGCTTTTTTGAAAACATATTCATATAATATTGGCACTTGCTCCACTTATATTCTGACTCAGAATTTACAATCACTGTGTCATTTTAGAAGGAGCGTTAATTATAAGCTTTACCTGTGTTGCTTTTGAACACTTTGTATAGGATTCAGCCTTGCCAGAGAAATGCCAATTAAGAGGGAGATGCAGGGGAAACGGATGCACAACATTGAGCACAAATCTGAATAATTGTATGAACTTTTACTAACTACAAGAGTGATGGGCAAGCTGGATGTATTTGCCCATGACTTCAATCACAGATGTACAAACAGGTGTATGTCAGTGAGTTGGATGGCAGCATGTCATATGTATCATGTTCTAGGAGATCAAAAGTTATATATTAAGACCCTCAATCCCTACAAAAATCCACCAAGGAAATAAAAATGATAGAGTACTCAGAGTTCTATACTAAAATTTCCCATAACGAATTATACATTCTCTTGAGATCCGTACCCATCTTGTAGAAGCATGAAGTGCAACAGTTTAAACTATAAAGTTAATAAAATTTTGCTAAAAGGGAATGAGTGCTTAAAGAGTTACAAAAGAACAGATGAAAATACAGTAATATAAATGTTGATCATAAAGAAGTAATGTAGGGCAGGAGAGAGAGCTCAGCAGTGGAAAGCTCTAACTGGTCTTCCACATTGTGTTCGTCAATTTATCACATAAGCATGAGGACCAACATCTATTCATTACTTCAAGATCAAGAGTTCGGAGGCCATCTTATGACAACAGTAATGAAGAGACATATGATATTCATATTCATACACATAGGCAAAATACTATTTATACAAACATTTCGGAACAATCACCAGTGTGAGGAAGTACATCATAGACCTGGGAACCAAGGACTCTGAAGGCCCAGGTAGTATTGATGTAATGAACATACATCAACTTGAGAATTAGAATATAACCTATATATTTGGCCAAATTTCAAAGTGAAACCTGAGGATTAAAATATTCACAAAAGCATATCCTTATTGTTCTAAACCATGTCAGATGGCTTATGTGGTTCCTATATTGACTATCAGGAAAGGCAGGATTTCACAGAGAGATTTTGTCTTGAAGACAACAAAGGAATTAAAAAAATATTAAAACACCAGGCTTGCAAAATAGCTTAGCATTATATGCAAATGGGGCTAAAGCATCTTATGTGATTTAGGGACACAGTCCAAATATTGAAGGTATGGGAGCATGAGAAGAAACCTGAAGGATCAGTTTCAACTACAGCACAGTAAACACAGAGAACAAAATCTGTCCCGTCTAAAAGAAAAGCAGGGGCACACCTGGAGCACAGAATGAGGGAATGCCCAATGAAAATTCGCCCAACTGGAGACACACCTTATGGGCAATCTCCAATCCTTAACATTATTTTGGATACAATGTTATGCTCCAGACAGGAGACTTTCATGACTGATCGGTGAGAGGCTTCACCCAGCAGCTGACTGAAATGGATGCAGAGAACCACAGTAAAACATGGAATGGACTTTGGAGATGCTTAAGGAAGAGTTGGGGAAGGATTGAAGGCCTTGAAGATGGCAGGAACTCCACAGGGAGTCTAGCAGACTCAACCTATAACCTTGGGGACACTGAGAGACTGAGCCACCAACCAAATAGCAGACACCGGCTATACTAAGGCCCCTGGCACATAAGTAGCAGAAGTTCAGGCTAGTCTTCATGAGGGTCCTCCAACAACTGGAACACGCAGTGTCCCTAAAGCTGCTGCCTATCTTTGATATCTGTTCTTATAACTGAACTCCAATGTCTGGCCTCATTGGGAGAAGATGCTTTTAACCCAGCAGACAATTGAAACCCCCATTTTGGGGATACCCAGGGGACCCAAGAACTGCATTCTGACCATGGATGCTATAGGCTCATGTTTATCCTGTGATGAAAATGCATTTAGTATACAGTGATCCTAATAGTCAGCTGGAGCTCCTACATGGTTCAAATGTCTAAAGTGTCTTCTGACAGTCAAGGCAATATCTAGAAAGTCGAATCTTTTAAAATCAGAAAGCAAGTTCTATCTTTCCAATATAAAATGGTACAGAATAAACCCTTCCTCTTCCACTAGACAGGAGTGTACACTCTTTTTTCAACCATATGCCATGCCTGCCAGGAGAAAAGTTAGGCTTTCCATAAGATTCACCACACTATTTATTATCCCACATGCAATTTACACAGCTCTACCTAACACTGTACAAAAACCAAGAGACAGCATAACCTCTCTCCTGACTAAGTCTCCTGGTGGATTGTTAAGATCATAATTTCCTGCCTGAGACTTCTGCCAGCTTTCAACATGAGCAAGCATTCCCTCTTGAACATACCCACCAAACAGGTCAGTAAAATGGGAAAAACTCAGTCAACATTCTCTGAAAATACAAACAGCAATCAATACCTTGGGAATAAAATTACCACCTAAACAAGACAAACCCAGAGACAAGTATCTAGACATATCACCACAAACCCAGATACTTAGATATCAGCATAGGAATATAATTCGCATAAGCAGGGAAAATATGTCAACAAGAACTCCAAGGTGTCCTGTCAAAGCAGGTCCTCAAAAATTAAAACTTGCAAGAGTTCTGAAACAAAAGAAGTTGTTTTATGGAAAGGAGAGGAGTGAGAACCTGGGGAAAGGACAGGGGTGCACAGAGGACCTGTGGACTGGAACACATATAGGGAGCAGAGAGCCTGAGATGAGAGTAGAGAAAGCCTACAGCGGGGGCTTGTGTAGTGAACAGAAACAGGGAACAAATATAGAGAGCAGCTGAAGCTAATGCTCCATGTATATAAAGCACACCTGACAACAGCAGCAGCTGATGGAGGCAGGTAATGACTTAAGCAGGTGCTCAGTCCCTGAGAGCAGGCCATTGAAATTGCCTGCACGTTGACAACTACAGAAGCAAGGTTCACACACAGCGAACTGGAAAGTAAAATAAATAGAATAAACGGAATTATTGGTCAAAAATGTATTTGTAAATAAAATTTGACTGGCACTAAATAACGAGGAACACCGCAATGTATCAAAAGCAAAGACTTCAATTGACTGTAATAAAAAAATATCAGCTCAAAGGTCAAGAAAATAGTATTAATGAATTCTTACATGAATAATTTCTAAACTAAAGATAAAGATTCCTATTAAGGTACATGAAGCACCCAAAATGCCAAATAGAGTGAAACAAAAAAAGTGCCCTTGCCACAAAATATCCAAAACACTATACATGTAAAGAAATATGAAAACTGCAATAAAAATGAAACAAAAACAAATCATAAGTTAAAATAGACCTATTAGTTTCATACCTGCCCTCTCAATGTGTAGTATAAAACACAAAATATTTTGGACATATCCTTCAGAATCAAGAAAAGCATCCATGATGCTTCTACAAGCAAACCAATGGTACAAATGATGTGGGAAGATCCAGCCTTGATAGTAATGATATTCAGAGGTCACCATCTTATTTAGCATGTAAGAAGCATCACTAGAAACTGCACAGGTAGTCACATCTAGCTGATGTTTCCCATCCAACCACTGATAGGAGCCTGCACCTCAGCACCCTCTGATCAGCCACCTGTTCCTCCCCATTGTGGGAAGATATACTGTGCTTACCATGTTCAGATGTCAGGGCTTCCCCGAGGTCCCCTCACAGCACAACACAGAACAGCAGAGCTCAGATCAGGAAACAGTGAACTATCCTGGTCTGCAAAGCCACAGGAAACTTGAAGAAAGTACCCGGAAGATCCCGCCTCTTTCTTTGAATGGCAGGTCTGGCTTGAGTTCTGGATTGGCTGGTAAGCCTTACCACTCCTTACAGTTAAATTGTGCCTCTAGTCCAGGGTGAAATTTTTTACAGATCTTAGGAGTGGATTGCACTCACTTAGCATTTGTGCCCTGCCTTGCAAGAGGACTTTCACACCAAGCAGCCCTATGGAAGGACCCCACTATTCACCTCAGGCGATTCAGCTGCCTGCTACTCTCCTTGTTAGCAATGACCCTGCACTTGACAGGACCTAAATTCAGACCTTGCTTGAGCTTTCCTCAGAGCACTTGCCTTCCCCTTCATGTAATCAAGGATAATAAGTTGCATAGCCCATTCCTCAGGTGCACTGAAGATATCAATCTGACTCACAAGGGGAAGGATGCCCAGGCTATTAACTTTAAGTAGTGACTTTAGGAAACAAGAGTTTTCTTTTCTGGCTTCATGCTGGGCTCAGGGAAATTGCAGCTCCCTTTCACTGGAAGACAAGTCCTTGATTTTGAAGTTTCCCTTGGCCTTGGCAGACAGCCATTATTAGAAGAAGAGGACAACTGTCTCTGAGACATTATAGTAAATCTTCTTTCTACATACACAGAAAAATTCACCCTCTCTATGAGATATTTTGATCTAGAGAATTTGTGCTAACACAACTGTGGGTTTTTTCTCCCACCTTGCCATGGAGAAAGATGTGCTGACTATAAGTAGTGTTCCACACTGTTTGTCATCTGTTTCCTGGTTTTCTCCCAGCTTTTATTAATATGTATCATCTAGTAGAAGGGAATTGTATGAAGCCACATAGCAAACACATGTTTCCTAAAATCCCTCTTTAATGTTAAGAGCCTGGGCTCTTAACTGGGCTTCTTCTACTGATGGGCCAGCTTTATACCTCCAGTGGAAGTCAAGTAACAGGTTATCCCCCTAGATGTCAGAAAGAAGAAGGGAAAACGCTGTGCGGAATTCTCAAACAAGCTATGTAGCCAGGTAATGATGAGCGCAGGATCACTGCCCACAAAGGGGAAGAGAATGCAGCTGAACAATTCCTCACAACCTCAGTTGCAATGGTGTGTCCTCCTCCAATGCTGGGTGGAAGTGCACATGGATGACATTCTTGGAGGACAGGCACAAATGCTATGTATGTGCAAACCTGAACTGACATATGTGAAAAATCTGGAATTGGACTGGAAACACATTCTAACCTTGAGGAGGAGTAAGACACTAGGCAGAACTGCCAGTCAGACTAAGAGGCAGGTTCTTCCTGGTGACATGTTAAAGTTTGTTTTTTGGCTTAACAGGTTTGAATGGTTCTCTGTGTCCTGTTTGAGTGCTAGTCTTGAGTGCTGTGTGGTGACTTCAAGTAGGTTCTGTTTTTGAGACATGTTGAGCACAGGGTCTCTGCCCATATTTAGGAGAATGTGGATGAGCAGTGGAGCTGGGATGGTGGATCCTCCCTGGTGCTGGATGGGAAGCATCAGTCACATGTAGCCAGATGTGGCCACCTGTGAGGTCCCTTGTGGTGCTCCTCATTTGGTACATCAGGTGGTGACCTCTGAATAACTTCACTACCAGGGCTGAATCTGCTCATAACATTTGGACCAGGGGCTTGCTTTTAGAAATGTCATGGGCAGGATGCCAAACATGGACAGCCCTAGTTTGTCTTGATTCTTATACAAGTCCTGCCCTCAGCATTTACCACTTATGTGTAAGATTCACCTGCAGTTAATTGTGTAGAGCTGATGAAAGGCATCTCATATATTGGGGAGCACTGTCATATTAACCTGTGATGACGAAGAGTAGAATTTATAATTGAAGGACTTACCAAGCTTAGGAAATAGTTACAGTCAGTAGCATTTACTTGATAGCGACTTCCTCAAAAACACCCCACAGATGAGTAGTGTGATAAGCAGTCTGGTTAGAGGCTAGGATGCTAGGATTCACATATTTGTTGACCAGGTTTCTCGAGATACATGGCTGCAAACCATAACAGGTGAGGCAACTGTAATGTACAACACAAATGTCCATTTTCTTGGCACATGCCCATAGCAAAAATCAGGACTGTAATAAGCATTTCCATGGGTCATTACAGCATCATAACCAACCTTAAGGCCTGGTGTGCCTCAAGTGCCCATTTTCTAATTGAGAAAAGCATAGTTCTGCCTCAGTGGAAAGACTACACTAGCTGACAGCCATTTGAGAGGGAAAAACACCTATGCACTCACAGTCAGGATCTGAGCATGACTGTCTTCTGAAAGGCTCTAACAACAACTGAGACAGATGCAAATACTTACAGCCAATCATTGGACTCAGGTCAGAGTTAGGGGAAAACTTAGGGGAAGGAAGGAAGAGGCTCTGAGAGACGCCAATCCCTTAAGAAGACCGACAGTGTCTAGTAACCCAGATCCCTGGGAGCTCACAGAGACTAAGCAATCCACCACAGAGCATGTATGGATAGGTGAATGGCCCCAGGAACATATGTAGCAGAGGACCGCATTGTGTGTACTCAGTGGGAGACTATACACCTAATCCTGCAGAGACTTGATGCCATCAAGGAGAACGGCAGATGTGAGGTGGTTCTGGGTGCATGGATAGCAGGAGTAGTGGTGGGGTGATGGAGCACCTCTCAAAGTAAAAGGGGAGGGGGTATTGGGTAAAGAATGCTGGAGCCTAAAACTAAAAGAGCATTAGCCAGACCTGAATTCATGCTGTCATTAGATATATTTTTAAGTAATATTTATTTGTGTATAGAATGATTTCTCCCTGGGAAGGCATATTAATTCTAAGACATCTGTATATTTAGCTGTTTTAGAAAAAAATGTTTCCAAAAAATGTTATGTTGACTCGTGTCACCTTGCTGTCTGTATGATGCTCCTCAGGGAAATGACCTTGCTTTCCTCTTGATTAAACTTCCTAAATTCTTCAGTTAAAAGGCTGTACCACAGCAAAGTTTTAAAATTACCCATTGAAATCAAGTATTGAACTATCCATTGCAGTAACAGTTAAAGGGATTTCATGTGAATGATGGTTTCTGATTTCAGACCAGAAAATGAGGAACAGGTTAGTGTGTATACTGCACAGAGAAATTGGATAGGCAATAGCTTCATCACAAATTTAAATTTAAGGGTGTCAGGTGTAGGTGACAACATTATGAAGAAATATCTGTTACAAGTAGGGTGAGTGATTTTGTAATTACCCAGCATGTATTAATTCATGGATCTGAATGAAAACACACCAAATTGTGGAGGTGTACAATTTGTGTAGGTTATCTTGAGCCAGTGAATACTGAATTACCAATGAGGGGAATATCCTGTAGAGATATGTGGAATGCTCACTGATATAGTTAAGTCAGCTCAGAAATTTGAGAAACAAACCTTTGGCTGTGCTGTGTTTGTCAGCAGTAACATTGCACATAAGAAAAAGGTCAAAACACTGTCTTATTAATGTCATTCCCTGGTAGTCTGCTCCTTTTCAAAGTTAGTATACCTATGCGTTTTTTAAAATATATTTTTTTAAAAATGTTAATTGTTAGTATTACTTTTTTGTATTTTATTTTCTTTATTTTCACTGCTCTAATCTCTTATTTGTTTCTATCATCCAAAGTTTCTTCATCATTAAGATTTGCATTCCATTTGCTCAGAAGCTTTGATATTTTAAAAGCAGAGTCCCCAGCAATGACGTCACTGTGTGTCAGCAGATCCAACTGTCAGCGCTTGGGCAGGCTGATGGGGTCAGGGTTTGCAAGGTCAGAAGTTACAAGGTCAGGGATTTCAGAGGGACTAGCTAATGAAATATCCATGTAATAAAGAATACACATGGAATGATTCAATGTCCTAAATAGACTTGTAGAAAAGAAATGACAAAATTATTTGTTTACACAGTTCAAGGCTCTTAGCCATTTCCTGAGGTGAAGTTTTGTAATGACATTCCTCCATGGGAACCTAGGGGGTAGTAGGGACGGGGACATACAAAATATGTGGTCAGGATAGGATCAGGTGTGCAAAAAGATGAGAGACAGTCAGAGGGTCAGGAAATAATATAAATATGTTGCACTGGAGGATGAGGAATGACCCAGTAGAGGAGGTAGCCTCTAGAAAGTCCCATATACCAGGGAAGTGAGAGGTTGCCAGGGCCCAAGGGTAATGACCTCAGTCAAAATATCCAACAAAGTGGAGATATAACCCGTAGAGACCACTTCCAAAACATAGGTCCAGGCACCATTTGAGGGGCAAGGCCACATATCCATATCAACACTTTAACCCAGAATTGTTCCTGTCTGAAGAAAGGAAAAACCCCATCAGAAGAGTGAGGGGAAGGACGGAAGGAGCTGAAGGGGATTGCAACTCCATAGGAAGGGCAATATCAACTAACCAGAGCCTGTCTATTGAGTCACCTATTATGCTTAGCTCTAGACAATTGCATCCAGAGTGAGGGGATTTTATTTTGAGAAGTGTCACATCCCATTTTTACCTGCTTGTTTTTTATTTTGAGCCTAGGTCACAGGAATAATTTTTTTTTAAGAAGTCTTCAGGCAATCTTAGGAAACCTGGTTCTCATGTGTCCTGGGCCATAAGATAACCAGCACACCGGGAGTAAACTTGAGAACTTTGAGAAACTTGTGTGCTGAATCAACGTGGATGACAACTGTTTTGAGAGTGTAGAGATCCAACACAGCCCAGAGATACTGAGAAACAATGGCAGCTGATAGGACCTAAAAACAAAATGAAACTGGGTCTGGATCACATTTCTCATATAATCGCACACAGGCGCCAGGGATTTTTGCAGTATTTCCTCCACTCTTTCTGGACTCTAGGTTTTTGCAAAAGATCCTAGTAGAGCCTGGAAAAGTCTGGTTCCTTTGGAAAACTAAAGCACCTAGAAACAACATCAACTATGCTGTTTGCAATCAAGGTGTGATTTAGGATCAGACTGCTGACAGCACAGCATCATATCTCCTGCACACTCACATTCTAATGCCAAGCATTTTGGTTGGTGTCTAGGCACATGGGGTCTAGATCTTGGGTTCACACACAATCCCATTGTAGCCTGCCTGGCAGTGTCTGATCCCGTCGGTAAAATAAAAGCACAAAATAATGTATGAGATCTGAAATCACTATCAGATTTCAGCTCAGAGGTTGTTGACAGCCTAGTGGAAATTGCATAAGCAGAAATTCTCAAGCACTCAGGGATAGGGCTGACCAGGGGGAACTGTCACAGTGCATTGTTAGCTCCTGAGCACCCTCCACTGGAAGCAATCACAGGCTTGCAACTGGGAGCCAAGAAACATTCATACTTCTGGCCAGAATTATTCATTGCCCAGGCTCCTCTTCTAGCTACTGCAGTTGTGGCCTTGAGATGCCAAATCTTTTAAGTTCAGCTCCATTTTAGATAACCTGACCTATGTTTGAACACAGGTAAAGTAACTGGCTGGTACCTAACATTAGTTTCCACATTGCCCCACAGCAAAACTCTGCCTCGAGGCTAATCCCCAACAAGACCAGCATTTCCAGGTTACACTTTCGAAAAGACCTCCATCTCCAGGTCATTCCCCCAACAAACACACACCCCCAGGTTGCAAGCTAACCCCTTGCCTAACCTTCACCAATTCAGAGGAGAACAGAAATTAAGTTTATAACTCCCAGCACCAGGCAACTTATTAAAGGCCACAGAAACTTTCCAATTAGATACTTACACCTGGACTCGCTGCTTACAGCTTTCTATAAAACTTTGCCATGAGAAACATACATGGTTTCCCTTCCAACACACACACACACACACACACACACACACACACACACACTCACACACACACACACACACACACACACACACACACACACACACACACACAAACTGTCCTGAGTGAAGGTGGTGCGAGGTAGGGATGACTACAAGCTAGCTGGAGTAAATACCCTGCTGTGAGTTGAAGCAATTAGCTCCTGTCTGTGTTTTGGAGCTCACTAACGTCTCCCTGACACTACAGACAAAGGAGTAGGTACATTAATTATGGACTTCACCAGGATCACAAAGCTGGCCCCAAACCCTGCATGTGTGAGTGAGAATCCATCAGTTAGCATCTTCTGGCATGTTACACACTGGACAAGTGTTCACCAGGAAGATAGCCATGGAGTGACTGCAGAAATGAAGCTAAGCTCGAGAAAGTCATCTCAGAGAGCAGAGCTTTGGTGTCCTGGACCTTGCTGTCCTGGAAAAGCCTCTTCACAAACAACCAAAAAAGCAGCTACAGTTTAGATTCAGGCAGAGAGCAGTTTATAGACCTCCAGAGGTGGGATGGGATGGGGGAAGGCAGCTGACTCTGTACACGTGCAGGGCCTAAAGGGTGCCTTTGTCAAGACTGCCTCACCATGCATTCAACAATGGAAAGAAAGTGGACAGATTTTCAGCATTTAGAAACAACATGAGTGCAGAGAGAACATGAAACAAACTCAAATTGCAGATTCTGCAGCTCATCTCCTTTATTCTCCCACCCAGGCACCTGGCATTTCTGTCAGCATTTAGTAGCACTTCTTGGTTTCTAATGAAATCTGACCACAGACCATCAGTATAAAGAGAATACCTAGAAACAAAATCCTAAAAGTGTTTTGAAATCATCTTCAGATTGCAGGTCAGGCCTGCTGACTGCCTAGCAGAACTTGTTTAATTTTTTTATTAGATATTTTCTTATTTACATTTATTTCTTTGTTTGGTAGAACTGTGGATCTGCAAATGGAGACTTTTGCCTTCTTGCCAGGACTCCTTCCTTGGCTCTGGCTCCTGCATTGCCCTCAATAACCACAACCACCTGATGTGAGTGAGCAGCTGCTTCACACTTCAGAGTGGCATTTCCCCACCATGAGGGACTTTACTGTGAACCGTGAGCTGGAATAAACCTGTTCACCTGACAGAGTATTTTATCAAAGCAGCAGCAGTGATTAAGATACTTGTGAATTGACCTTTATCCATTCAAGGTGGTCACAATGAGAGGTAATGTTGTGTTTTGTTTAAAGAATTAATTAGATGTTTTCTTATTTACATTTATTTTTTTTTTGCTTTTGTTTTTTTGAGACAGGGTTTCTCTGTGTAGCCCTGGCTGTCCTAGAGCTCACTCAGGCTGGCCACAAACTCAGAAATCCACCTGCCTGTGCCTCCCAAGTGCTTTTTTAAAATTATTTTTATTTTTATATTTATTTATATTTTTTATATATTTTATATTATATATTCATATGTTTATATTTATATTTTATTTACATTTCAAATGCTATCCCCTTTCCACATTTCCCCTCTGAAAACCCTCTATCCCATCCCCCCTCCCCATGCTCACTAACCCACCCACTCCTGCTTCCCTGACCTGCTTCCCCTACCCTGGGGCAATGAGCCTTCATGGGTCCAACGGCCTCTCCTCTTATGGATGTCCGACCAGGCCATCCTCTGCTACCCATGTGGCTGGAGCCAAGGGTCCCTCCATGTGTACTCTTCGGTTGGTGGTTTAGTCCCTGGGAGCTCTGGGGTTACTGGTTGGTTCATATTGTTGTTCCTCCTATGGGGCTGCAAACCTCTTAAATTCCTTTGGTCCTTTCTCTAGCTCCTCCATTGTTGACCCTGTGCTCAGTTCAATGGTTGGCTGACAGTGTCCCCCTCTGTGTTTGTCAGGCACTGGCAGAGACTCTCAGGAGACAACTATATCAGGCTCCTGTCAGCAAACACTTGTTGGCTGGCCCCGATATGCTTGCTTTACCCTAACTCACCCAGACAGGGATTGCAACACCATCGAAGGTAAGAGGAGGCCTTTTGTCCACCGTCCATCTCTGCTGCCTGATCTCAAGGTGGTCACAAGATGGCATGAAAATTTGACCAGGGTGTATATTAGGCAGAGAGAAAATAAAAGCCCTACAGATTTTTTATACAGGGTCATGGAGGCATTTTTGACAATACACACCCATGGACCCTGAATCAGCAGAAGCAAAGGAAGGAGACCTCAAGAAATTTTCAACTTGGGAGATGAAATAGATAAAATAGAAAGAACAATTCAGAGAATTAATGAAACATGGAGTTGGTCTTTGGATCCTTTTATTAGACAATATAAACAAACCCCTATTAAAAGATAAAGAATATACAAATTAATGAAATCTAAAATGAAATGGGGGATTAAATAACAGGTAATAAAGAAATCCAGAGAGTCGTAAAGACATAGTTTAAAAAGGGTGCATTCCACCAACTAGGAAATTCTAAAAGAAATAGCTAACTTCCTCAATAGATTCCACATCCCAAAATTAAACTAGAGAAAAACAACTTAAACTGACATAAACATGAAGGAAAACAGAATTCATTAAAAATATGTCCCCAGTATGATCCCACATCCATGAGTTTTAGGGTAGAGTCCTACCAGACTTTCAAAGAGAATTTAACAAGAATTCAGTGTATTCAACAATATAGAAACAAAATGAATATTAGTCAATTTATTTTCTGAACCCCTGATTACTCATATATCCAGTCAGGAAAGATTGAGCAATTAAAGAGAATTACAGACAAATTTTCCCTAAAACCACAGATTCAAAAATACTTAAAAGATAAAACAAATAAAATAAAATATAAAACTCATCAAAAGATCGTCTACCATTAACAGTGAGGAAGGCTTCATTCTAGAAACAGTGAGGTTCAACCAAATGGGATTAAAGTGTAAGAAAAACCAAGAATTGATCATCTCATGAGGTAATGTAAAATTCTATGACAATATTCAACACCACTTCATGATAAAATTCTCAGAGTTCTGGTGCTTACTGGGGCTGGAACGTGGCTCCTTCTATTCCATTATCAGCAGCTTTCAATATTTCAAATATATCACTGCCTGATCTTGGCTTTCCTGGAACTTGCTTAGAGATCTACCTTGATCTCAAAGATCTGCATGACTCTGTCTCGTGAATGGTGGGTTAAAAAGCATGTAACACCATGGCTGGAACTAAGTCTTTCTGCTTATATTTTAAACTCAGAACCCAGAATCCAAATCTATCTCTTGGCAATTTGACACATAATTGTATCTTCATGTGTCTACATCAAAACAGTATCCAGGTAATAATAATTCCTATCATGATACAGTTCACTTTCATACAACTGCAAATCCATATGTTTAGCTGAATGTAATCTTGTCCTAATGTAACCATTCCTTTAATGCCATTGAATATCCTTGATCACAAGATTAAACGTCATTCAACTTCCTAATGATGCCTTGTATTTTGAACCTTTCTTTTTTTCTTTTAATTTTACATTTTTATGCTTGTTAAAACCTTTCAGGCCAAATTCTCTGCAGTGAGTTTCATGATGTACTTTGCCAATACAATTATTATAAACAGTTTTACCTTTAACCTCAAGGAAACTCTTCAGACAAGGGCAGCAAACTTCTTTGCAAAAGCATCAAAAAACAACTCCAGAGTGGAAATAATCCCAAGCACCCACGTCTATCATATCCTACTATGATACCCTCCTAATTACCACTCAATTCATGATCATATTCATTACGATTTTCTCCAGTAAACAGAATTTGGAGACTTATCCCTGATAAAAACACTTTACCACTCTGATTACATTAACAAGGTTTCTGTCCGTTGTGTGTTCTTTTATGATATTTGAGATTACTGTGATAGGCAAAAGCTTTACCACATTGATTGCACTCATAAGGTTTCTCTCCAGTATGTGTTCTTTTATGATATTGGAGAGTACTGTGCTGTGTGAAGGCTTTACCACATTGATTGCACTCATAAGGTTTCTCTCCAGTATGTGTTCTTTTATGTCTTTGTAGATCATGGTGACATGCAAAGGCTTTATGACATTGATTACATTCATAAGGTTTCTCCCCAGTATGTGTTCTTTTATGATATTGGAGATGACTGTGCTGTGCAAAGGCTTTACCACATTGATTACATTCATAAGGTTTCTCTCCAGTATGTGTTCTATTATGTCTTTGTAGATCACTGTGACATGCAAAGGCTTTATCACATTGATTACATTCAAAAGGTTTCTCTCCAGTATGTGTTCTTTTATGTCTTTGTAGATCACTGTGACATGCAAAGGCTTTACCACATTGATTACATTCATAAGATTTCTCTCCCGTATGTGTTCTTTTATGATATTGGAGATGACTGGGTACTGCAAAGGCTTTACAACATTGATTACATTTATAAGGTTTCTCTCTATTATGTGTCATTTTATGTCTTTGTAGATAGCTGGGTCTTGCAAAGGCTTTTCCACATTGATTGCATTCATAAAGTTTCTCTCCAGTATGTGTTGTTTTATGATATTTGAGATTACTGCATCTTGTATAGGCTTTACCACATATATTACACTCATAGCGTTTCACTCCAGTATATCTTCTTACATGCCTGCAACGATAATTAACACATGTGAAAACTTTACAGCATTCATTACTCTAATCAATCATGTAATCAATATGAATTATGTTTACAATTTGTCTAATGGTAAAAAAAAGCATCAGATCTTAAGGATTTAGCACTTTATATGTTCATGGTGTTCTCACTCATCATGAGTTGTTCAAGACACCTGTGATGGTTATTACATAGCTCATATTTATAGTACCCTCTTTTTATATGATGTATTTTAGCTATCTGAAGAAAGTTATAAAAACTCTGATCTTTATAACACTGATTGTATTCATATTTTTCCTCTACTGTGAATTACAACATTTTTGACTGGGAACCAGGACCCAAAGAAAAATTTCCAAATTCCTAAGTGCCCATGAAGGTTTTCTACACTTTCAGTTTAGGGATATTCCATGTAAAACTAAAAAAACCAAGTAATTGCCAATGTCTTTCATATTCCTAATTACTTTCAAAGGCAGAATACTACATAACTTCTTCTTTCAGAACAAATATTTTATGTTTCTTTTTTCAATATCCCAATGCTCACATAATTATTATCCATTACAACACATGATATTCCTAATAAAAAGAGTCATAAGTGAAAGGTTTACACATTACATTCACAGTGTTTTAATTTTTATTTCTTATAACATGTGCAATATGGATTAATGTTTCTCCACAACAACATTCTTGATTCTCATAAAATGCCCTCTCACCAAACTTAACCATATTACTACAAGAATATGAGTATCACCAAATTTTCCGTGGACGATTTTCTTATTAAAATGTTTTGGATATAAATTTATCGCTATTCAATGTGCAGTTTCTAAATACTATGAGACACTACCGATTTGCAGGTCCACAGCATAGCTCTAAAGTAGCTACTTATCAAATGGATACACAAATCAGGTATCAGACCTTGAGGCACATGGTTTTGTAAGAATATTATAATCATAGTTACAGTTAAAGGACTGTTATTTTACACTCTTGTTTTTGCTGGAGATTCCATAAGATATTAAAATTTCCTCAGAGACAAATTTGTATCAGCTTGCACATGAAAATTACCTTTCATGTCTTCCAATACTATGAAAATGTTCTTCAAGATGATGGTCTTCCCAATTATAGCCTAAAATACAATACCGGAAATGAATGATAAACTATTAGAAATTAGGAAATAATCAAGGTACTGTGAATTTTCACTGCACCATGAAAGTTACAGTGAAAATTTAGTGAAACTGAATTATTCAGTTCAATCTTCATTATTCACAATGAAAATAATAGAAGATCATCAATAATGAATAAACATTTGTTTCCTTTAGAAAAAAATAACAATATTACCTATAGTTTTGAGGTTCAGGTAGGTTTCCAACATCACATCTTTGTAGAGATTCTTCTGGGAAGGATCCAGCAAATTCCATTCTTCCTCAGTGAAGTTCACATGCACATTATCAAAAGTCACTGCATTCTAAATTTCCCATACATGTGAACAACACAAAGCACGATACTAACATCAATGTAAAGGAAATACATGCTTTTTCAAAAACATATTCACATAATTTTGGCACTTGCTCCACTTATATTCTGACTCAGAATTTACAATCACTGTGTCATTTTAGAAGGAGCTTAAATTATAAAATTCATCTGTGTTGCTTTTGAACACTTTGTATAGGATAAAGCCTTGCCACAGAAATGCCAATTAAGAGGGAGATGCAGGAGAAACAGATCCACAACATTGAGCACACATCTGAAAAATTTTATGAACATTTACTAACTACAAGAGTGATGGGCAAGCTGGATGTATTTGCCCATGACTTCAATCACAGATGTACAAACATGTGTATGTCAGTGAGTTGGATGGCAGCATGGCATAAGTATCAGGATCTAGGAGATCAAAAGTTATATATTAAGACCCTCAATCCCTATAAAAATCAACCAAGGAAATAAAAATAATAGAGAACTCAGAGTTCTTTAGTAAAACTTCCCACAATGAATTATACATTCTCTTCAGATTTGTATTCATCTTGTAGAAGCATTAAGTGCAACAGTTTAAACTATAACATTAATAAAATTTTACTAAAGGGAAATGCATGCTTAACCAGTTACAAATGAACAGATGAAAATATAGTAATTTAAATGTTGATCATAAGTAAGCAATATAGGATATGAGAGATAGCTCAGCAATGGAAAGCTCTAGCTGGTCTTCCACATTGTGGTTGTCAATTTCTCACATACAGATGGAGACCAACAACTCCTCATTACTTCAAGATCAAGAGTTCTGAGGCCATCTTATGACAACAATAAAGAAGAGACATATGATATTCATATTCATGCACATAGGACAATACTATTTATTCAAACATTTCAGAACAATCACAAGTGTGAGGAAGTATATCATACACCTGGAATCCAAGGACCCTGAAGGCCCAGGTAGTATTGACGTAATGAACACATATCAACTTGAGAAATAGAATATAACCTATATATTTGGCCAAATTTCAAAGTGATACATGAGATTTAAAAGTTTCACAAAAGCATATCCTTATTTTGCAAAACCATGTCAGGTGGCTTATGTGGTTCCTATATCGACTATCAGGAGAGTAAGGATTTCACAGAGAGATTTTGTCTTGAAAAACAAAAACAAAGAAATAATATTTAAAAAATATTAAACCACTGGGATTGCAAAATGGCTTAGCATTAAATGCAAATGGGTTTAAAGCATTTTATGTGATTTATGGACAGAGTACAAATGTTGACTGTATGGGAGCATGTGAAGAATCCTGATGGATCAGTTTCAACTACAGCACAGTAGACACATAGAACAAAATTTGTCCCATCTAAAAGAAAGGCAAGGGCACACCTGAAGCACAGAATGAGGGAATTGCCAATGAAAACTCGCCCAACTGGAGACCCACCTTATGGGTAATCTCCAATCCTTAACATTATTATGGATACAATATTATGCTCACAGACAGGAGACATTCATAAGTGTCCAATGAGAGTCTTCAGCCAGCAGCTGACTGAAACAGATGCAGAGAACCAAAGTGAACAAGGGATGAACCTTGTAGATGCTTAAGGAAGAGTTGGGGAAGGATTGAAGGCCCTGAAAATGGTAAGAACTCCACAGGTAGTCTAGCAGACTCAATGAACTTTTAACCTTGGGGACATTGACAGACAGAGCCATCAACCAAATAGGAGACACAGGCTGGCCTAAGGCCTCTGGTACATAAGTAGCAGAAGTCCAGGTTAGTCTCCATGAGATTCCTCCAATAACTGGAACAGGCAGTGTCCCTAAAGCTGCTGCCTATCTTTGGTATCTGTTCCTTTAACTGGACTCCAATGTCTGGCCTCAGTGGGAGAGGATGCACTTAACCCAGCAGACAATTGAAACCCCACATTTTGGGGATACCCAGGGGACCCAATGAACTGCATTCTGAGCCTGGATGCTATAGGCTCATGTTTATCCTGTGATGAAAATGCATTCAGTGTACAGTGATCCTAATAGTCTGCAGGAACTCTTACACAGTTCAAATGTCTAAAGTGTCTTCTGACACTCAAGGCAATATCTAGAAAGTCGAATCTTTTAAAATCAGAAAGCAAGTCCTATCTTTCCAATATAAAAATGGTACAGAATAAACCCTTCCTCTTCCAGTAGACAGGAGTATACACTCCTTTTTCAACCTCATGCCATGCCTGCTAGGAGAAAATTTAGGCTTTCCATAAGATTCACCACACAATTTATTATCCCACATGCAATTTACACAGCTCTATCTAACACTGTACAAAAACCGGAGACAGCATAACCTCTCTCCTGACTAAGTCTCCTGGGGGATTGTTAAGATCATAATTTCCTGCCTGAGACTTCTGCCAGCTTTCAACATGAGCAAGCATTCCCTCTTGAACATACCCACCAAACAGGTCAGTAAAATGGGAAAAAACGCAGTTAACATTCTCTGAAAATACAGACAGCAAACAATACCATGGGAATAAAATTACCACCTAAACAAGACAAACCCAGAGACAAGTATCTAGACATATCACCACAAACCCAGATACTTAGATATCAGCATAGGAATATAATTAGCATAAACCAGGAAAATATGTCAACAAGAAATACAAAGTGTCCTGTCACAGCAGGTCCTCAAAAATTAAAACATGCAAGAGTTCTGATACAAAAGAAGTTGTTTGTGGAAAGGAGAGGAGTGAGAACCTGGGGAAGGGATAGGGATGCACAAGAGGGCCTGTGGACTGGAACACATATAGGAAGCAGAGAGCCTGGGATGAGAGTAGAGAAAGACTATAGCGGGGGCTTGTGTAGAGAACAGAAACAGGGAACAAATATAGAGAGCAGCTGAAGCTAGTGCTCCATGTATATAAAGCACACCTGACAACATCAGCAGCTGAGGGAGGCAGGTAATGACTTAAGCAGGTACTCAGTCCCTGAGAGCAGGCCATTGAAATTCCCTGCACGTTGACAACTACAGAGGCAAGGTTCACACACACTGAACAAGAAAGTAAGATAAATAGAATAAATGAGCTTATTGGTCAAAAAATAATTTGTGTATAAAATTTTACTGGCACTAAATAATGAGGAACACCACAATGTATCAAAAGCAGAGGCTTCAATTGACTGTAATAAAAGAATATCACCTCAAAGGTCAAGAAAACAGTTTTTATGAAATCTTACATGAATAATTTCTAAACTAAAGAAAAAGATTCCTATTACGGTACATGAAGCATCCAAACTACCAAATAGAGTGAAACAAAAAAAAGTTCCCTTGCCACAAAATATCCAAAACACTATACATGTAAAGAAATATGAAAACTGCAATAAAAAATGAAACAAAAACAAATCATAGTTTAAAATAGACCTATTAGTTTCATACCTGCCTTCTCAATGTGTAGTGTAAAACACAAAATGTTTTGGACATATCCTTCAGAATCAAGAAAAGCACCCATGATTCTTCTACAAGCAAACCAATGGTACAAATGATTTGGGAAGATCCAGTCTTGATAGTAATGATATTCAGAGGTCACCATCTTATTTAGCATGTAAGAAGCATCACTAGAAACCGCACAGGTAGTCACATCTAGCTGATGATTCCCATCCAACCACTGATAGGAGCCTGCACCTCAGCACCCTCTGATCAGCCACCTGTTCCTCCCCATTGTGGGGAGATATACTGTGCTTACCATTTTCAGATTTCAGGGCTTCCCTGAGGTCCTCTCACAGCACAACACAGAACAGCAGAGCTCAGATCAGGAAACAGTGAACTATCCTGGTCTGCAAAGCCACAGGGAACTTGAACAAAGGTACCCGGAAGACCTCGCCTCTTTCTTTGAATGGCAGGTCTGGCTGGAGGTCTGGATTGGCCAGTAAGCCTTACCACTCCTTAAGGTTAATTGCGCTTCTAATCCAGGGCAATTTTTTTTTCCAGATCTTAGGATTGGTTTGCACTCACTTAGCATTTGTGCCTGCCTTGCAAGAGCACTTTCACACCACCCAGGCCCAGGGGACAACCCACTATTCCAGCTCAGGCTACTCAGCTGCCTGCTACTCCCCTTGTGAGCAATGACCCTGCAGTTACTTACCAGGACTTAAATTCAGACCTTTCCTGAGATTTCCTCACAGCACTTGCCTTCCTCTTCCTGTAATCAAGGCGAATAGCTTGCATAGCCCATTCCTCAGGTGCAGTGAGGGAATCAATCTGACCCACAAGGGGAAGGGTACCCAGGCTATTAACTGTAAAGAGTGACTTTACAAAAAAGAGTTTTGTATTATAGCTTCATTCTGGGCTTAGGGAAGTTGCAGCTCCATTTCAACAGAAGATAAGTCTGTGATATTGAAGTTTCCCTTGTCACACAGTAATTATTAAAAGAAGAGGACTACTGTCTCTGAGAAATTATCATAAATCTTCTTTCTACATAATCAGAAAAAAATCACTCTCTCTATGAGATATATTGATCTTAAGAACCTGTGCTAACACAACTGTGTGTGTTTTTCCCCACCTTGATATTGAGAAAAGTGTGCTGACTAACAACAGTGGTGCACAGTGTTTGCCATCTGTTTCCTGATATTCTCCCGGGATTGTTTCATACCTATCATCTGGTGGGAGGGAATTGTATGAAGCCACAAAGTAAAACATGTATTTCCTAAAATCCCCCTTTAATGTTAAAAGCCTGGGAATCCTTCCACTGATGAGCCAGCTTTATATCTTCATTGAAAGACAAGTAACAGGTTATCCACCATGATTACACAAAGAAGAAGGGGAAGTGCTGTGAGGAATTCTCAAGCAAGCTATGAAGTCAGGTCATGATGAGTGCAGGATCACTGCCCACAAAGGGGAGGAGAAAGCAGCTGAACAGCCTCAGTTGCAATGGTGTGTCCTCCTCCAGTGCTGGGTGGGAGTGCAGATGGATGAGGTTCTTGGAGGACAGGCACAAATGCTATGGAAGTGCAAACCTGGCCTGAGATATGTGAAAGGTCCGGCCCAGGACTGGAAGCACATTCTAACCTTGGGGAGGGGTAAGACTCACTGGCCAATCAAGGACACCAGGTGGACCTGCCAGTCAGACTAAGAGGAGGGTTCTTTCTGGAACCTTGTTGAAGTTTGTTTTTGCTTAACAGGCTTGAATGGTTCTCAGTGACCTGCTTTGAGTGTTGCTCTTGGGTGCTGTGTGGTGACCTCAGTAAGTTCTGGTTTTGAGACATGTTGAACACAGGGTCTCTGCCTATAATGAGGAGAACATGGATGTGCAGTGGAGCTGGTGGTGGTGGGTCCTCCCTGGGGCTGGATGGGAAGCATCAGCCAGATGTTGCCAGATGTAGCCAGATGTGGACACCTCTGAGTTCCTTTGTGGTGCTCCTCACTACCTATATCAGGCTGTCAACTCTGAAAAACTAACTTCACCAGCAAGGCTGAATCTGCTCAAAACATGTGAGCCAAGGACTTGCTTCAAGTAATAATACAGGTAGGATGCTTAACGTGGAGAGCTCTATTTCCTCTTAAATCTACAAGCTCTGCTCTTAGCATTTACTACGTATGTATAAGATCCATTTGCAGTTTATTTTTTGGAGCTTTTGAAAAGCATCTCATGTGTTGGGTGGAACTCTAATATTAAATTGAGATACAGAAGAGTAGAACGGAAGATATAAAGGATTCACCAAGCTTAGGAAATAGTGACAGTAAGTAGCACTTAGCTGATTGAAGACGACCTTAAAATCACCCCACTGATAGTATATTAAGCAGGCTGGTGAGAGACTAGGATGCTGGGGGGTTACGTGTTTGTTCACCAGGTTTGTCTACAAATCAATCTCCAAACCATAACAAAGGAGACAACTGTAGTGTACAACCAGTGAAAGTGAACATGCTGACAGCAAGTTAATAATAATAATAATAATAATAATAATAATAATAAAAATTGTAGTAGTAGTAATAATAATAATTAATTAATAAAATAAACGTCTATGACAAGCTGCTCACAAAGTCATTAGAGAATCACAACCAACATTAAGACCTGATGCCCCCATTTTCTACTTGAGGAAAGCATAGTTCTGCCACATGGGAAGACTACACTGGGTGACAGCCATGTAAGATGGAAATACACCTTTGAACTTGCAGACAGGAGCTGAGCACGGCTGTCCTCTGAGAGGCAACACCAGCGATTGACTGAGACAGAGGCAGATACTCACAGCCAACCATGGGACCCAGGTCATGGATCCCTATGGAGAGTTAGGGGGAGGATGGAAGGAGCTGTAGGGGACACCAATCCCTTAAGAAGACCAACAATATCAAGGACCCCAGACCCCTGGGAGCTCGCATATTCTAAGCCATCAACCAATGAACAAGGGCTGTTCCATGGCCTCAGGAACATAAGTAACAGAGGACTGCATTGTCAGTACTCAGTGGGAGACTATACAGCTAATTCTGTAGAAATGTGATGCCCCTGAGAAGGAGAATGGGCGAGGTGAGGAGGTGGTGTGTGGGTGGCTGAGAGGAGTAGAGCTGAGTGTGATGAATCACCCTCTCAAATAAATGGGAGGAGGAATGGGGTAAAGAGCCCTGGGAG